>NC_056744.1:1766469014-1766769014 GCF_019279795.1 Protopterus annectens
CATGCAGTACTAATGTCACATAGATTAATGTCCATACAGTGAGTCATCCATCTATTATGTTTTCTGCAGATAGGCAGCATATGCACTCCAGCAGGGTCACACCTTGCCCTGTATGCAAGGCACAGATCACCTCTGAGTAGTCTGTATGCCACAGTTGGTAATGGCACTCATTGCAGATGATCAGCAATGAGCACATACAGAAGATGTGAAGTGGCCTTGTAAAGGACCATACTGTTGTGTGCAGGTGCCAGTACAGTTTGGTAAGGTACATCAATGAATGGTTATTGTACTCAGATATTGGCATGCTGAGGGAAGAGTATGTGGAGGTTATGAGTATGTCACTTACTGGTGACTGTAGCCTCAGCTATGTCATATGATCCCTGCCATACCATTGTAGAGACATGGTGATCTGAGGCACATTAGGTGTAAACCTGTGTGGCCAGGTCTGTGTGGCCACTTTTCACCCCTGAGTATGTACATCACATGTTGGGACAGATGTGCTACTAACCAGGGACATAGATCTACCTGATGGACATGATACTACATATACATTCACTCAGAGTTTATGGCCATTAGTATGTCACCAGGCATGTGTTTCCAATACCCTCTTGCAGGATACTGACATAACACAGAGATTATATGAGTGCTTACAATTAGCAGGCAGCAACCAACACTGTTAGCCATAGTCATTAACTACTCACGTGTACTGCGGTGACATGCAGTCCAAGTATTAGAGGACCCAGGACTGTGCCCTGTTGAGCACTGCTGCTTACAGATCAGCTATTGGAGTCAGATGTCTCTATGTTGCATATGTCTACCAGCAATGGGACATGTAGTGACCCCTACAATGACAGTATTGTGGATGTCTAAGTGGGTGCCTTGTACATGTTTTCTGAATGGGTGGTATAGTCAGACAGCTTGGCTCAGTCTGGGGGTGTACAGCCTGATGTACTCTCACCCATGTCCCTGCTGACTGCCATGGAAATGTCCACCACATGTAACAGTCATGCATCCACTGTCATACATCCAAAGTGTGTACACTCAGCCATGTTTGCACCACATATATGTGTGCAGATCAGTTCCATGATGATCACCCCTATGGGCATACTGATATGGATACTTACACAAAGATTTGTATAGCTATTTTGGTCAGTGGATGCACACCTCTGTGCAAGGGTAAAACAGGTGCCATTGTCCACTCAGCTGGTGTGCAGATAGTGGTGTCAGTATAAATGCAAGGGCTTCCCAATGATGTTAGTAACCCTTGTCAGATCACAGGTGGGATTCAGCCTGGAATGTTAGCATGTGCAATAGATATGTGCCTTTCATTGTGAGGCCAGTTACAAACTGCTCTGCCAACATGGCGGTTATGAGACAGGTTGTAGGAATGTCATGTGTCACATGTGGTGGGGACAAGGGAGTGTACATGATGCAGACATTGTGGAAGTACAGATTAGCTATGAGCACAGACCCATCATATTTGGCATCATGACGTCTGTGGTCAGCGACTATCTGGGCCTCTCCTTTGGGGTTACACATGTAACTACACTGTGTGTTCTAGTCCTGCTTCATGTGAGTGGTGACAGGTGTCACTTACCATGTCTACACAGCATCACAACAACACTATGAGCTGCTGTTACCTGAAGAGGTCATGCCTCTAGGTAGGGGGGGCATCCTCACCCCAAATGTCACACAGCAATGTCCACCTGTTATTGCACAGCTTGCTAATGGCACTTTTCCACCAGTGAGGTGTGCTGAGCCATGATGAGCCTGTGTCTCTCCTGTCCTGTACAGCCAAGTTCATGCAGTTGTAATACTGCTGACATAATACATGGGTGTAGAGCTCTGCTGACATTCCTGTCCCATCTGAAAAGGGAGGTGCAGTCACGCTATGTCAAGCATCCCACAGGAGATAATAAATTACTTTCTTGACATATATGTCTGTATTGTCTGCAAGAGGGGGTAAGTGCTGGTAGTTCTAAGGAGACTGTCATGTGGTCAGATACTACCAGGGTGGACCTCTCATTGGGGGAGCTGTAGTGGTCACCCATATTTCTACACACATGATGCTATATGTTGGTTCCCTGTGTGGGGATGTCATGGCACTGCTCCAGGGCAGTGTAGTTAAGGACCTGGACCATGCTTCAGACAAGTGACCACAGCATGAGTAGGCAACACAGTGTGTACATATTGCACCTCCCTAACACGTTTTTCTGTGCTCTGTACAAACACATTGCATAACTCTCTTCTTGTAACATGCTGGAAGTAACTGCAATACTTACTTGCACAGAGGACAACTAGCATGTAGTGCCAAGTGGTGTCCCCAGATTTCTGAGTCATGTCACCTGAAATGCCATGACAGGGGTTAGCATAGATACCAGCACTAACACTGTTGTACACCTACTGACACTGGGCCGAACACTGTTAATGTTGCTCTATGCCAGATCACACCTACTATCTGTGACTGGCGGAGTCCTATGACTGTTATACTATGCAATGTATGTCGGACAGCAGTCACATTCCACCAACCTTGGCCTGACAAGGTTTATGGGAATATTAGGGCAGCAGGCCATGCTGGAAACTGTGTACATCATGTACAGAGTGGTATGTCAGCTGGTGTATAGACATGTGTCTAACAGTCATACGCTGTGAACATAACATTGGGACACCTACGCTGAACTGATGCCACTCACCAGTAGGGTTCGTCATCTGTCATTAATGGTGTACCCCTTCTAGGTATTCCCTGTCTGCAGTCACAGCCACTGTCAGTGACCTCTGACTGGTACATTAGCAGGTGGTTACATATTAGGAGCCATCACTGACTCCCACACAGACCCAACAGTTATCCAGGATGGCCTAAGACACAGTCAGTTGTCTGAGCCACTGACACAGACATGCCAACCAATGCACAATGCAACCCTGTGGGATATCATCCACCACAGCACAATATTGTAGTGTCCACACACTGCACACACTTGAGCCATTACACATGAAGGTATGGTGGACACAGAGTACTGTACCCCTTGATGGTCACTGTTAGGATGTGGGGATGCAGTCACTATTATACCACATATACCGACAAGTTTGTGATGCAAATTTCAGACTGTCATACTGAATGTGTCAGCCAGCACACCTATCATTGTGTGCAATGGCACCCTTGCCATGTCACCACACAGGCATATGGTACAACTGTAGCAGCCACACAGGTGCCATGGTACACCAATACACAGTGTAGATAACATGTCCTATGGAGTCCGTGTCATAACTGTACAAATGTAGTCCATCTACTAAATGCTTTGAAGGGGATGTGTATGTCCCCATACAGGGAGGTGTCAGATTCCATTGTGTACTTCCCGCATTGCCATGATAGGAGTAATACATGTCTCATGTTCTACACAGCTACAACATCAATGTGATATACATACTGGGGAAACTGCTATGTAACACAGATGGTACACCCTATATGAAACAGGCTCCCCATGCATGTGAATCTCATATCTGTTGTGACACACATCATGTGCAGGTTACATAGTGGGATGCAGAACATGACAATCATAACTGGTGTTGGCCAGCTGTCAGAACCAGACACAGGATATTTGTAGATGGGTGAGCTCCATCACCACAGCTTGTAGATGTGTAAGTTTTGAAAACCCAGTTGACACATATCAAGGGTAGCAGACCTTATCACAAATTATGAATGCACGAGTACGCTGCCACCATTATCCTTGTTAGATTGTTATACACATATGAACCGATGGAGCCATGCACGTATACTGCTTTACCTTGCTGAAGTTATATTTCTGCTGTGCTGCCCTGCCATCCTATGCCACTTTATTGCCACCATGTGTCCATATTTTATCCCCTCAAACTCCTGGAACAGAAACATGCAGAGGTCCGTGACACACCTGTCATTGTGTAACAATACTGCCAGTACATCATACAACATAAGGTACACAAAAATCTGTTGCATATTCATGACACATGCCAGCATACAGTATCTGTTGGTGACCACTACAAGTGGCATGGCAAATCAATACTGCATTACACAACTGCATGTCAAATAATACAGTCACCCTGTGCATCATACACATAGCTTCATTTCCCTGCATCGAAGTAAAATGACTTGTCAATTTACTTCTTTGAATAATTTTTGCAGGACATATTTGTTGTTAGTCTTTGGTACGAGTGCTGTTACTTTAAATTGAGGCTTGCCTTTTAATGTGTAGGAAATGATGTCACTACTTTTGACATTATAAATTGTATTTTTCATTATTGTTTTTGTCTGAAGAAGTTTGCTAAACTAGTAAACGAAAGCGCTAACTTTTTACTTTTTATTTTGTTCCAGTGTGGTTTGTCCTCTGTCCATTCATTGTGACAAGTTGCAGTTTTGCTTTTTACCAGTTTTTTAGATTTACTTATGAATCAACAGTGCTAATGAACACATTCTTGGTACTGATTTTAACATTCTGTGAAATCTAACCACAATATCTGCTCATAATATGAGCAACCTCACCCTATACTTTTTGCTCCTGGGGAGAGAGAAAATGTGAGCATTACTTGACCGATACTGAAAATTTAGTGCTACATACCATGGGATTTGAACCCAGGAATGTGTGTGGCAAAATGTATTATGTATAAACCATTTAACAGACTGAGCTACTGAGTCACTGCTGATAACTGAGTGATTAATGCAGGCCTGGAGATAACCTGGAACCATACTATAAGTTGAGAAATACAAGTTACAGGACATTCTTCTGGCATTCTAGTACTATTACAGTGTTATAATACACTGCAGTTACAGTAGAACACACACGCATGAAATACAACCATACTACATATATTAAAACAGCTTTATTTTAGAATCAACAATGCTGGTGAACACTTTTTATTGTTATTGGTTTGAAATATCTGTGAAGTCCACGCAGAATATCTGCCCATGGAGTGGGCTACCTCACCCATATACTTTTATTACCAGCAGTCTGAGGAACATAGGGCATTATGTGACCAATATTGGCCTGGAAACAGCCTTGGACAGTACTATGAGTTAAGCAATACAGTTTGCAGGCATTATATTTGCATTCTACAGCTATTACAGTGTTATACTTGACTGCAGTAACCTTACTATACAGAATCAATGCATACAGCTCAACTGCAATGGCTATGGCAACACAGTCCTGCTCTACACCATTTTGCTTACTTTCATTGGTACTGTTTATTGTTTTTATTGAACTACACTTGTTATTGTTCATTTATTGCACTATAGCTGTAACTGCTCGTTTATTGCACTACAGTTGTACACGCCCATTTATTGCACTACAGATTTTTTTGTGTATACTTTATTGCAGTGAATGATTTACTCTTTCTTGCCTATTGCATTACAGTTATCATAATACATCTGTACTCACCACACCCACAGCGCAACCTGGCCAGGTGCCTGGCATGGGACTCGACACTGCGAGCCCTCTCAGCTGCAGCTATTGGAAGAGAAGCACACCATTATACATACCAGTTTTGCAGACATTCAGCTTGCATTTTGGTAAGACAGTGGAAAATATATTTAGATACTTGTGGGGCATTCCCATCTTTTGCTTCTTGGACCTAGGTGTCCATGGTTTCTCCTCTTTCTCCTTTTCAGGTCATCATGGTGGTGACAGCACTGCTCAACTTTGCGGGGGATACCAGTAACACTGGTGAGTTCCTTGGCCAACCAGTCCTAGGCCTCTGCCTTATACTCTGAGCCCTGGAAACTGCCCAGCATCAGCCTGGGTTCATGTTTTTTTTACCAGGAGCCCAACCATGACCCTGGACTCCTGAATACCCCACTTCTGTGCTCAAAAGCACGTATCTTCACCAGCACCATCTGCCATATCAACAATCGATTGAACTCCGATGAATGATGCAGAATTCCTACCTATTGCATTTAATATAGGGTGTTTTCCTGCCATTACACGTCATTGAGCGACATTAAAAAAAGTGCTGTATCACTTAGCATCTCGCAAACCAGCTAAGCAAAATTGAGCAGCGCGAAAACTCACAAGAACCACACAAACATTGGCAGCTGTTATCATGTTTATGCAGTGCTTAGCATGGTTGAGCTGAGTTCAGCAGAATGCAGCAGTGCCATATTTTAAAATTTTGTTATTAAATTATACAAAAATAGTACATTAAATTACAGACATGTTCTGCCTGCTGTGGACTTGAACCTAGGACCTACTACACATAAAGCCATAGTTCTACCCATTTAGCTACTTGGATATTATGAAAACTAGTATACCTTCACATATACTACTGAGCTACCTGTTAGCATTCCTGAGCACCATGTCATGCAAACATGCATAAACAAACCTGTAAATAAATAATTACATCCAATTTCTATTTTTAGATGTCTGGCAACTATCAGCTATGTATGTATAAGCTGTGCTCGGTGCCGCACAAATGACAATTCATTTAAAAAAAATTTATTATGATAATTGATTACATCCAGTTTCTAATTTTAGATGTGTAGCAGGCATCAGCTGTCTATATGTAACCATGGTTTGGCATTGCTGCACTCCACACCATGCTGCCCAAACATACAGAAAAATAAAATAAAATAAAAAAGCAACCTTATATATTACACATTTAACATAATTCACAGCATTTTAACAGTGGTGGGGTGCATTACTGGGAGCCTCACTCTGTACTTAACATTTGACCAAGTATCCACAACCATGGGTAGCCTCTACACATCTCCCTACACTGATTCAATATCCCCTGTTCCTATTCTGTCCCTTGACAGCACGCCATCATTAATATGCATGGTGCGATGCCGAGGGAGGACTGTGGCCATGTATATGGATACATTCCAGTAGGCTTTACACAGTGCCTACACTGTGTGTGTGTGTGTGTGTGTGTGTGTGTGTGTGTGTGCGTGTGTTGTGTGTATGTGTGTGTGTGAGTATTAATAAACACATGAATATTAAAGTGAAAGTTCTCCCTTAAAGAGCATTACTATATTGTATAATAAAATGCAGTGCTTATAATAGAACTCTAGTGTTATCTCTTACACCTCTGAAACCCACTTGACAAACTGGTCCCTCCTTCATCTCTACAGGTTGTCGTACCTATGGTGCATCTGATCTCCAAAACAGGGAATTCCTGTCAATGAAGCTTCCCAACTCCTGCCAGATGTCAACCTTTTCCACTTTCCACCAGTGGTGGCTGCCTCCAACTTCTGCAGGTATGAGTCCTGTGATGTCCCACCACTGGACCAGTAATCAAGGAGCCTCAATCCTCACCACTGGCAACAGTGGGGGATGTTCACTGGAAGGATGACAAGCATACACACAGTATTCCCGGATGCAGCTCTCTGCATCAAGTACAATTTCTTTTAAGAGCACACAGAGACCACAGTCAGTCCAGAGCTGGTTTCTCACTCTTTCTCCAGATCTCCAGTAAGACTCCCCACTGGCACAGTTATAGAGTTAAGATCTCAGTTGAGTGACCAAGTTAAGACCTATAGCACCCTCTCTGTCCAACCAGCCATTCATGTCCCTGCTGAAGTAGATGGCACACAAACTCTTTGAGATTTGATTTACACACACACCTGGGAGAAGCTGACACATGTTTACTATCTCTTTCCCCTTCCACTCAGATTATAAGGTGGTTACCACTGCCACAAGTCAACTCCTTATCAGCTTCTTTAAGGCTCTTAACAAAGGGTGTCCAATCGTACTTTGTAATATTAATACTAACACAAATGGTAGTTTGACCAAGAGCAAGGCTATTAGGAGTTGCCCACTCAGTGTCACCAAATAAATATGCAAGTACTCTCAAAACTTACATATGTTTACACAGATCAGCCACAATCAAAGGTTTAAATCTATTTAATAATAATATTAATAATAAATAATAAAATAACAAGACAAAACTAAATATATATTGACAGTGACATCAGATTTCAAAACCAAGGGAAATATTTCAAACAACATTGCAGGACAGTCTCAAATAAAGAAAAAAATATCTAAACTATGCTTCACTATATTCCTGACTGAATCTAAGAGAATTACTATTAGAGCAAGGCAGATGTGATGAATGGATCTTCTAGTTGTTGTCAGATCCAAGACAGAATGCTCTGTCTCACTAAAAGACTTCTCAAATTAATATTTAAAATATTACTTCTAGGATAGCTTGCAGAATGACATCATTTCCCGTCATCTGACTTCTAGTTCCCAGACCAAACAACCATCAATGAAGCTGGCAGTATCTAGCATCTGCCTGTAAAAATACACAGACAAGTGCTTCTCCTCAGATCTCTAGCAGATGCTGGAAGTCATAAAACAATTGCATTCCTTCATGCTTTCAAGACTAGTAATTACTTCACCCCAAAGACAATAGAGAAACTTTCCTAGTACAGGCATTGTGTCTTTGGCTGCATTGAAAACTGTAAGATACCATCTTTTATGGCCTAACCTTAAAGTAATTTAATTTCATGTATTTTTTCTAAAATTTACTAGACTGAGGTTACTCTCCTGTATCCCAGTTTCCACTGATAAAATATATACATTTAAACAGTTATAATAGTGCATGCACATTTCTGTTCTCCTCCAGTAGGGCACGCTGTTGTTACATTTCAAACAGCACTTTGCAAAATACCCTTTTCAACACACACATCTGTACAAGCAGCTTGATATACACATGACGTACAGGTCTAATACATTTGTAACACAGCATCCTGCTTGTATAAATCATTTCAATATTCACCAAAGACAGATAATTATTTACAAAATTCCAGCTAGCTGGGCTGGCAGTATCTCCTTTCATCACAACTCCTGCCATAGGCAGAGGAGGATGTTGGTCTTATTGATCAAACACCCTGGGCACAACCAATAGACGCATTGCTCAGACCAAGGTTTGGAATGAGAAAATGGCAGAGGTGAAATATATAGGGGTGCAACATCACTCTGTCAAGTACTTACACCCTTACAGGTGTGCTACCTTACTGAAATAATTCACATGCAAAATGTTTGTATATTAACATGACCAGTGCCATGACAAGCCAGGGAGGTAAAAGACCTTTTGGTATTAATTACATTTTTTAATTTCTTACACTGTAACAATTCCATGAATTTCATATTAGGGACACAATTTTACCCTGCTTTTCTTTTAACGATATTAAGGTGTTCTTTAACCATATATGCTATTGTCCCACGATTTTTTTGTAATACCATGGACCATTCCTGTGGAAAGGGTGGGGGATAAGTAATATAGCACTGAAGTGGTTATTTACAGTTTTGTGACAAGATTAATGTCCTGCATGGTAGAGACTTGGGGGAAATTAAAATGTTTACACACAAGAGCGTTGTATATTTCTGGAAGTCCTTTCTCAGTGGAAAACATGCTGCCTGCTCAACAAAAGGTAGAGCATGCTGGAGTGGAAATTATGCAGGAATGGCACCTGTGTTCATGAGCTAGGGGCAGCTTGCCCATGGTAAGCCAAATGCAGTCATGCCTTCAAGAGGATATATGCATGTGCACTTCAGTGCAATTAATAAATCTCAGTGAAACTGAGCCTCATATACATAAGAAGTTTTCAAATCAACCCCAACGTATGCAAAACATGATCTGTCTGCCATTTTAGGTTTTGCTGGGCTAGGCACTTATGCCAAAGTCCTCAAAAAGTTTGGGAGAACTTGAACCATTTATTAATAATAGGGATAACCTACAGTTATTGGGAAATTAATTAATGAGTATAATTCATTGTAATTATCTCATAAATAGGCAACATTTAATGGAAAGACATGACATTGTTTACTGTTTTGTGGAAACATTATGGGAATGTGTAAAGTGCCATTTTCAGGACTGTCTACCTGTGTCAAGTGCCTTGATGCTATACATAGTCTTTGGCAATGGGTAATGGCCAAGATAAGACTGCTGACCACCTTAATGACCCATGACCTACTACTTCACATATGGAGTACATCCTCTCACAGCAATGATAAGTATTAATAGCCAAACTCCACAATCAACAGCTAAAAAGATAGCAACATTTAGGTGATCTTATATTCATGACACATACGTCAATCAAAATATTTTACATACAGCTAACAGCTGTTCCTTTCCCACAATATGTGCTTGCAGGTTACCTCATGATGCAAAAACAGAGAACAAGACACAGAAGATAAAACTTCAGTCATGAGGTGAACCATATTCTAATTGGTGCTCTGCAGGAATATGAGAAATGCCATTTTAAAAAAAGGGACCAAAACAGGCAGAGAGAGCTAAGGTGTGGAATGAAGTAGCAGCTGATAACAATACAGTAAAGGGTGGTACCACACCCTAGGCCATTGTAGAGAAAAAAATCAAATGATATGGTGGAATGTTACAGGAAAAAAAGCTAAGCAGAATGCAATTGCCCATGACAGCACTGGTGTTGGTCCTTCCCCATGCCAACCTTTAATGCTAGACAAGGTATGCCCTTTCTGTAGATTGTGTGATGATTTGTATACAGAGGAGGACACTCTTAGAATCATTGTAGATGTGGAGTTTACACCAGTACTTTTGGACCCCTGCAACAGCCACAGTCTGGTATTTTGGAAGGTTAATGTATGTCATTTTACTATGTTATGGTACTATGTATTTAGGATGACACTGCATATGTCACTCTTACATGTTTTATCATCAGGTGTACCATCAATATCATATGCAGTAGAAAGCATACACACAACCCATGGCAGGTTTTGCCATTCTACATAAATGTTAAAATAATTCCACCTATAACAGGTCAAATTGAGCACATCCTGCTATATTTCTTCACAGGGTCAGCATCAGAAACTACATCTTGTGCCTTAGTACAGCAGGCTGATGCTGACAGCAAAATGGCTGCTGCTGCTGATGATGATGATGCCACATAACTCTCATACTCATGAAATAACCTAAGGACAATTTCACACAGTAGTCTAAGAGTACTGGCATGGGTCCTCAGCTGCTTGATAACTCCAAGTGAAGATAAATTTCACTGTTAACTCCAGAGATACGCAAAACCTTGGCTGCCCAGCACCAGATGTGCCATGGCATAGTTCTTGTCCAGGATGCTACTACAGAGAGCCAGGTAGAAATGATCAGAGTACTTTAGGGAATACATGAGGAATTTCATCAGTACATGGTTGAGGCCAAGGACAATTCCATTATGAGTCTCATATGTACTATGGTTCCACACACAGAATCTATGCCAGCCTCCATACAAGCACTCATAAAGGCTTACCAAGCACACATTGGGATCACTGGTGGGCATGGATAGGGAACTGTCCACATGCGTGGTGGACAAGTATGCAGGGCTCCACATGCATCTCAAGAAAGTACTGCTAGCACTTATAGATCCCTAAAGAAGAAGGCAGCTAGGTCTCCTCAGACTTCCACAACATGTGTTACAACCTTTCAGTCAAGATCTAGGTCACACAGCATGGTTAGGTTAATGTAAAGAGGTTCACCTACTTTGAGCAGATTTTGTCACAGGAGCAACTCAAGGTTCAGCTGACATGCTTGCAATTGCTCCTGATTTATGCGGCCATTCCACACAGTCTCCAAAGGGAACATTGTGGATATAAGTTCTTGGGTTCACAGTAAGTGCTAGGCTAGCTGCTCTTGTGGGCCATTTCAAGCCTGGCCAGTTTCCCTTTATGTGTTCAAAACAACCTATCCCATTTGCTTATTGATTGGCCTTACCCATCTCATGGTCGATAATTATATACTACCCTTAGTAAGCATAACAGGGATCATAAACGGCCACGCAAACTGAACAAAAATCAAAAACAGGAACAGCAGAGGTCGAGTAAAATGCTAAACTATATTTATTAAGCACTTTTCATTTGCTTAATAGAAGCAAACTTCTTCAGATAAAATACAGCATAGGCAAAATGCCTTATTTAAAGATACAACTCGAGTCATGTGGCAAAAAAGCTCCATTCATGACACACTAGTTATTTAAAAACTCCCTCCCTTAAGAATTAGTTACCGGGGGCGTGGCTAGGATGTAGACTGGTTGGCAGCATCTTTTCTCAGCTCTGCACTCAAAAGATATTTCTGACAGGAATTTTTAAAAACTAGATATTGTAGACAAACCTATTTTGTTGAATTACTTCTACTAATATCACTAGAACTCTACAGTGCAAAAAATTTGGCTTTAAACATTATTTTTCCTGTCAAAAACAAGAAGGAAGGTATCTGAATCTACTGAAAATGAGCTTTTCTAAGCATACCACACAGGACCAGACGATGAAAAAGGAGATACAGTCTTTATTAAATGCTATACAAGACTTGTCAGTGAAATTTGACAAAATGAATACCAAACTGGACACTTTTGAGGAGAGATCTACAAAACAAATACAGCAACTACAAGAAATAATGACTCAACCGAAGTCTCAAATAGCTGACAGAGAGGGATCCTTAAATGATACTGAGGGCAGACTCTCAGAACAAGATCTTCAGCTACATTTTTTATCACAACAAAATGCTTCATTACAAAATAAAATAGAGGATCTAGAGAACAGGTCCAGACGAAATAACCTTCGCATCTATGGGCTACCAGAGAAAACAGAGGGAGATAACATGGTGACTTTCCTTACTACCTGGTTACCAGAAGTTTTAAAATTGCCTGAAGCTCTTTCTTATGGAATTGAAAGAGCCCACAGATCCTTAAGAGCTGCTTCATCAACCATCAAATCAAAAAAATCACCCGAGATCAATAATAGTAAAGTTTTTTTCATCACAGGACAAGGAACTTATTTTAAAAACAGCATGGTCAACTTCTCCAGTTAAATACAAAGACAACATAATCAGATTTGATAATGATTATTCTGCTGGAGTTATAACTGCAAGAAAACAATGTCTCCCTCTGATAAAGGAATTGAAAAAAAGACAACTTAAAGTCCACTTGCTGTTCCCTGCAAGAATAAAAATATTTTTTACTGAAGGTCCTAAAACTTTTGACACTCTGCAAGCAACAGTTTCTTATCTTTCAGCTAATAAAACCTTGGATAATGTGGAAGAAATGGATTTCTCCCAATTTGGGGTTAAGCGTCACTTAGAAAAAAATGAATGGAGCACTGCTGACAAGAAGAAGAAACGATAAAAGACATATGAAAAACACAAACATTATTGGGTACTTACGTATTATCGCAACCAGATTTTCGCGGTTGCGAATTTACAATACTTCTGTACAAACGAGGCCACAAACCACTGTAAGGTGGTATTTAGGGTCTGTTTTATTTGTTGTGGACTAGCTTTCCATTACAGGGTCTGTGTGAAGGGGAAGACAAACATTTGAGGAAACCCGCTTCGTGTTTTCAGAGTGCCTCACACACGCACGCTTGAATTAGAATGCCTGCTGTTGATCTGACGAACGGATTATTTTGACAGTGTGGAAGGAAGCAGCCTTCAGAGGCAAAGGCAGACCCTGTAATGATGGTTTTGGTCACTTTTTTTTGGGGGGGGGGTACTATTTGTAAAGACATCTTCAGGTAAAAATTAAAAAAAAAAAAAAAAACGGTTGCTAACAGCCACAAAGTACAGGAAGAAGAGAGCATTGTCCGGCAATAAGATGTTTTGGGAAAGTGCTCTTACTACGTGTAATCATGAAGTGATTTCAGTAACCGGGAAGATGCAATGACATGCTGCCGCCAGGGAAGTGCATGCATAGACAGTTCACTATTTTTCTAATTTTTATTCATAACCCTGCATAAAAGACCCTTTCTTGTCAAAGAAAACACATTGTCTCCCATTTTTAAAATCTTACCGGACACATTTCACTATCGGGAAGCAACCTTTACGATCGCAAAAATCTGGTTGCGATAATACGTAAGTACCCATTATTGTCTTCTATTTGCTCTGTAAGGCAAAAAAGTTCTTTGAAAGCATTCATGCTTTACACATGTGTCAGTCTTTGAAACAATATAAATACAAGATAAGCAGGACATTTTATAACAAAAGGAAACAACCCTAAAGAAAGCTAGGTAACATATCTTTCTCTATTACAGTGTAAATACTTACAGTCATGATTTTTCTAACTCTAAATGATGTTTAGATAGTTCATTTATAAATTACCTGCCTTTTACTGCTAGTATAGAATATGATGTATTTACACTGACATATTAATGTGGTGTGTTTAAATTAGCATGATTCCTTTTTATATTATTTACACTAAGCTGCATGAAATATCTAAACTGATGTATTTAATATACATAATAATATATAAAAACTGATAGTAATAACTGTCAAAAAGTGCCTTGAAAAGTAATTATCTATTCTTTGATCCTAAAAGTGCCTTTTTGACTAACAAACAACTGTTTGGCTTGTATATCTGCCCTTAATGTTAAGAAAACTAATAGAAGTTTAATAAGCTGGTGTTCAGTTTAAAAAAAGCCCTAAAAACTTCACTTACTTTGTTTTTGTCTTCCCGCCATGGTCACAAGCTGCGAACTCTTATTTTAACACCCCTGAATGAAGGTTCTTCAGTTAGAATCCATTACAGTGTGTTAAACCTTCTAACAGCACAAAATGAAAGTAAACAGTCATGAGTGATGTCAGCACTAAAACAAGACAGTATGGGTGTGGTGTCAGCTCCTAAGCTACTTAAAGTAACCAGCATACTATTTATGAGATGGCAAAGTGCTTTTACAGTTTTAACAAATATTAAAAGTACACTGAAGTACCTAATGAATTTAGAAGGTATCAACACATACATGACATTTTATTATATTGTAATATTTGTTATTCATTTTGAATTGTACACATAAACAGCACACAAAGCTTAAAAAGAAGTATATCACTTGGAAGTAACTGTATGAATAGTTAACACATACAGACTTTACTATAATCTTTTCTGATAAGATCACCCACGTAAATTACTATAATTTAACTTATTTTTATAAAAATTTAATATATTTAAGTCCTTGACTGGAACTATATAACATATTTGTAAACACACTGCAGCTAGTGTACTCAACCTTAAGGATAGTAAGTCAATTAAGGTTCATGAATGTAGCTATGTGTTATTAGGCATTTTAAGGGTAAAAAGGAGTTGCTGTTTAATTATCAAGATACTCTGTAAATATTAAATTGTTCAAGTAGCACAATCATTAAGCAGTAATGAGCAAGAAAAAATCTCAGTCTTGCTTATGATATTGTTTTATATATATATATATATATATATATATATATATATATATATATATATATAGGAAAGAACTGCTGAATTATAAGTATGCTTTTATTAAAGGCAAGTTATATTAATATTGAACATCCTCACTGAAAATGAGTGGTTGTGTAGAGACACAGTAACTCCATTATATAACCAAGGCTAAAGAGTTTGTCTTGTATGTCTAAATTGATCAGCCTTGAACCTTAGATTGCAAATAGACATGCAACATACTTTTACTTATAATACTGAATATATATTATATAACATCACAAACGCTAAAGCCATTGTCAGCTACATCTCATATCAATCAGCATTAAAATATGATTTGAATAGCATAGGCATTTACTAACATATTGCTGTTGGTACCTGATATGCATATAAGTAACAGGTCTAATTTCTGTCTATGAAAGTAAATACCAGGCTGTGTGCATTTGTTAATTATGAAACAAGAGCATGCTATCTATTCTTTTTAATATCCTATATGTATGTACTTGTTAGAGACACACACATGCTGCAAAGCTGCTAGTTATTGCATATTCATTAGTATATTTCTGACTGCAGTGTTATAAATATATGGTGTGGACCACTTGCATTAAGAATATGTCTCTATATTGGGCATGTTCTCTGTTTGAAAGTTGTATATTATCTATAATATGATATGGAGTACCCTCACTAAATTCAAAGAAGCCACAACAGAAACAAATATTTATTAAAAATGGAGAATAGAAGGATGAAGAGAAAAATGAAGGAAAATGGTTGATGGTCATATAAGGTTATCTTTTCCTGTGTATGTAGAAGAGTTGACAGTAATAAGTACCAAACAATTGTGTTATAGCATATTTAAAGCCTACTTTGCTTCTCATATTTTCCAACCTTACAGTTATAACACTGCAGATAAATCCTGTAATATCATAAGGAGTATGAGTTGCTATTTGACATATGACATATGTGGTACACTAGCGATGAAATATGCCAGTGGCACTAATAAATATATAGGAATTGCTAAGAAATATAGTCTTAAACTATATAATACCAATGCCAAAAACAAATTAGTAGCATTCATACCACTAAAAATGACTTTTTGAATTAAAAGAAAACTATAAGATTACTGATAAATGACAATACAAATGTAATGTTATATTCATTGTTACGGATACTTTCTGATTTAATCAACTTGTGGCATGGTTAACTGATGCATATAATGCTTAACATTTTTTTTTTTTTTTTTATGTATGTATGCATATATGTCTGTATGTATGTATGTATGTGTGTATATATATATATATATATATATATATATATATATATATATATATATATATATATATGTGTGTGTGTGTGTATGTGTATGTATGTATATGTATATATATGTATATATATATGTATATATATATATAGGTAGACCATTATAATAAATTTGATACCTATGAATGCCACTCACACTATAAGGGAGATAGACAGCAAGCATATTATTTTTAAGATGCATAACCGTTATTGCTACACAAAAGATATATTAAAATAAAAGATTTTCCTTTACAATTTAAACAAAACCAAATAGTTAAGTATTAAATCTATGTATAGTTGTGTTGCCTTAGTGTTTTATAAAATATTAAAAATAGATAAAGACTGTATTTAAGTAATCTGTAAAGACAGATACATGTATACTTAAAAGATATATAAGATACTTTTCATTATAAAACTACCATATGGTGGGGCCGGGGAGGATGCTGAAATGCAGACTTAGAGAGATTGCTTGAATGATTAGATCATTCAAGGATGAGATGTTTTTTCTCATGGAGGGGTTTGGTGGTTGTTTATCTTATATTGTTCTCAGTTATGATCTTGTAATTTACTTTTATTGGGTGTCTATAATCTATTGTAATACTGTTGGAAGAAGAAAGAACAAGTCATTCTCTTCATGTACACACATCTACACATTGTTACGAGTATATGAATATGGATAAAAGCAAAGCTAATATAAATCCAATTGCAAAATGTATATCTCTTAATGTAAATGGTTTAAATAATAGCTGAAAAGGGGGAAGTCTTTATAGATATTTAAAGTTATGTGAAGCGCAACTAGTATTTTTACAGGAAACACAGCTTACACAGGAAGACATAAATAAAACAAACAATAAAATTTATACAATACTAGTAAGTTCCACCTATAATCAGAAGCGAAGGGGAGTAGCAATTTTGTGGAAAAACACTACTTTAATGCCTAAAATCATAAACACATTCCATGACAACTCAGGAATGTTTTGTCTAGTGACAATATCTATCAATGAAATGATATATACATTAGTGGATATTTATTGGATACCAGGACTAGGTGCTAGAGTGGCCAAACAACACTTAGAAGACATTGTACAATATACCAAAGGCAATTTAATCATAGCTGGAGATTTCAATTGCATTATAAAAGAAACTGACACAAATACTAAAACTACACGTAAGAGATCACCTTTAACAAAGTTGTTATCTGAGTTTGTTGAAACTTTTAATATAGTTGACATAAATGAGTATGCTATCCCAGATTCACTATTCTTTACACATTTTTCCCATAGACATAATACATACTCTAGAATAGATAGAGTACATAACAAAGGATTTAACATCTAAATTAAATAAAGTCAAGACAATTTCATGTCCATTTTCGGACCATAACACCATAACGTTTGAGATAGACTTATGTTTCAAGAGAAGGATATTAGTAACAAGAATACCATCTTACATAACAAATCTCAAAGATTTTAAGGAATTTTATATTAAAGAGACACAAACATTCCTAGATATCAATCTTACAAAAGATGTATCTGAAATATATATATGGGATGCATTGAAAGCATACCTATATGGAAGAGCAGTGGGATGGTATAAAAATAAACAAAAACAGTGGAATAAGGAATTAATGGAATTACAGTCAAAAGTAGATAATTTAAAGCTTGATATTCAAAATGGAAACACCAACTTAATAAAAGAACTAGAAGATACCAATACAAAATACTCAGAGACGCTACACCACAAAACAATGATCAACTTAGAAAAAATTAAACTATGTTACTATTCAATGAACTCTAAAAACCAGCAAAGAATAGCAAATAGGACTAAAAAGATTATTAAAACAAATCAAATCAAGGAAATACGTAATATAGAAACCAAAAAGAAAGTATCTGATTTAGAAGGAATACTAGAAGCTTTTAGGCTATTTTTTCATAAACTTAATAATCAAAATGAGAAAACAGAAACACATTCAGCATTGAAAGCTTTTCTCAAAAACAATGTTAAAGTTAGGTTATTAGAGGAGCAGGTACAACTAATAGATAAACAAATAACAATGACAGAACTTAAAGCTGAAGTAAATAAGCTAAAATTATAGCTTTTACTCCGTGATCGTATTTACGAACATCAATATGCCATTAGAGGCAAAACAGAAAATGCCTTAGCAAACATATTTTAACTTACAAAGAACATACGTTTAAATATAAAGTTATTGACCAAGCACTGTTTGATATCAGAGGTGGTCCTTTGTCTTTACATTTAGAAGAATTAGAGTTGTTCTGGCAAATTTATCTAAATGCATATAATTTCCCATATATATATATATATATATATATATATATATATTGGTGAGAAGTATTTTTATGTAGATTTCTTAGAAATTTGTCAGTGTAAATGAGCTTTGGAGGTGTAATTGTTGTTAGATCGCATTAGTATGTATTAGTTACTGTGGTAACTAGTTCTTAAGGGAGAGAGTTTTTAAATAACTAGTGTGTCACGACTGGAGATTTTTTGCCACGACTCGAGTTTTATCTTTAAATACGGCATTTTGCCTATGTTGTATTTTATCTGAAGAAGTTTGCTTCTATTAAGCAAACGAAAGGCACTTAATAAATACAGTTTAGCATTTTACTCAACCTCTACTGTTCCTGTTTTAGATTTTTATAACAGGGATCATACCATACATAATTTGAAGGGACCCATGCATAGCATAAAGCATTTAGGAGCTGCCTCTGTCCATTAGTAGTACACTTTCATTAAGGAGAATCACAAGGCCTTCTTCACATACATCCACAATCTCAAATGTAACACCCAAATCTGCTCTGAAATGTTGGTCAAGAACACCACATACACAAATGCAGTAGATATAGCCAACCTGCTGGCAGACAGGTTCAATGAAAACTTCACCCCCTGTCCCCACCATCAGTAAACCAGGACATCCGCAGCACCTTCCCCCTCCCCTCATCACCAGGGAACAGATCTTTAATGCTCTCTCAAAGGTAAAAATATACAGCCTCCATGGAACCCAACAGCATCCCTAGCTGTATCCTACATGAACTCAGGCATGAGCTCTCAGCTCCATTAGGCACCCTATTCAACCAAAGGTGAGCACTGGCTTTATCCCAGCTGAATGGAGGACAACACTGTCATCCTGCTACACAAAGGTGGAGCGTCCACTGACCCAGGCAATTATAGGCCCATGAGCCTAACTAGTCTGATCTGCAAGGCCATGGAATGCATCATCATGGACCTTATAAACTAGGACATTGGCAACTTCCAAACACTTGACCCCGCACAATTTAGTTTTGTCAAAGGGAGATCATGCCTGCTAAAATTGGTAGACTTCTTTGAAACAGTCACCAAAGCCATGGATGAGGGGAAGATGGTGCACACTATCTACCTTGACTTAGTCAAAACCTTCGACCCTATTCCACATTCGGGCATAATAGATAAACTCTCCCAGCTAGGCATCAACCCGTATGTTATCAGATGGGTAGCTAACTGGTACACTGATAGAACCCACTCGGTCAAAATAGGGGATGCCACCTCTAGAAGTAGACCCGTAACAAGAGGCGTACCTTAAGGATTGGTCTTGGGGTCTCTACTATTTGGGATATACTTTTCTGAGGTGCAAGCCAAAACCAGTGGTCAGCGACTGACCAGGTTTGCAAATAACTGCAAGCTGAGTGCTGCCTTAAATTCCCCTAGTTATGTGAACATCCAAGAAGGCCTTACCTAAACTAATGACTGGTGCCAGAAGAATGGCCTCAAACTGAATGCCAAGAAATGCATCATTATCCCATTTGGGGAAAATGGCACCCCCACTAATTAACACATTATTAACAATATGCTAAGCATGCAATCAGTTGTGAAGGACTTTGGCACCCAGGTTGATAGCAAACTGACTTTTGACCACCATGCTGCCTCCATTGTACGGAAGGCTTTATACATGGCCCACCTCATAAGTAAGGGTATTTCATCCAGGAACAAGGAGGTCATAACATCCCTGTACTCCTCCCTTATCTGACCCATTACCGAGTACAATGACCACTTTGGCTTGTACCTTGACAAGCACATGCAGCAGCTGGAGAGACCACAGAGGTTCTTGACCAGGAAAATCCAGGGTCTTAAACACCTATCCTATACAGATAGGCTAAAAGCCTAATCTCTCTACTTAATCTTGTACAGACTGCTCAGAGGTAACCTGTGTCTGGCATGCAAGGCCATCTCAGACCCAGCCTTGATGGAGTTGCTGCATATCTGTAAGTCAAACTCCACTCACACAACTCGCATGGAAGGCCTCAACCTGGTCGGTGACATTAATAGAACTTGTTGGTGGGATAGATTTGTGTCCCAAAGATTCCCCCATCTGCGGAATCGACTGCCTCTCCATTTCAAGCAGAGTACCTCACTAACCCTCTTTAAGAGAAACCTGGGCGACTGGATGGGAAACAGAAAATACAGCCCTGGGATCCCACCTGTGTCCCTGCTGGGCAGGGGAAACAGGTGTTGACTTTGTGGGAACATGGACAAAATTCTTGGCTAGGCTTAAAACAGCTTCTGGGCCAGTAGCCTAGTATCATCCTATGAACCTATGAACCCAGGGGGCAGTCCTAGCATAAATTGTTTATTACCCATCCACAGACCCAAATTGTGCTTGAATATGGACAGGAATGAGCTTTGTCTTGCATGGATGGAGAGTCTGTTCCAAAGCAGTTGTATCATCTGCGAAATGTACCTGTCCCCTCAAACTACTCTATTGATGCTGGAGAAGGGGTTTAGATTCCTTGACAAGATAGTTTTGGTATAATTTGATTTGCTGATATTCAGTGGGTCCATTAGTACTGGGTTGTAGGATGGCTTGTATGCCAGACACAGGTCATCTCTTAGCAGTCAGCACAATGCAGAGTATAATGACAGGATTTTGAATCACTCCATATAGGACATACTGTTTAAGCTTTGTATCCTTTTAGTAAGGTATTTCTGTGGGTGTTCCAGTTGTTGCATGTCCCAGGACAGAAACATGCCAAAGGGTGCATTATATACAATGACTAGCCTAATTAATTATGGTGACTAACGTGGGACAATGACATCTGTAGATCTAGAAGCAATATATTTGTATGACACATTACAAATATAACTCACATTTTGAAAATTAGTTGCAGGGAAACAGTACTCAACCACCTGGTAATTTCCATGCATGATTTCAAATTCAGTTCTTAATGGAACAAAAAAATAAATAAGGAAAAAATACAATAGAAAAATGTAAATAAAAAATTCAAAACATTTGTCTAATACAAGCAATTTCATCAAATGACTTGCCATCACACACAATCTGGACAATGCAGTGAAAACCATCAGTATAGTACAACAAGCAACACCTATTTTACCCAGCAAAAACCTACCAGTATATTAACTAACTAGCAGTTGTACCACTTATCACACAGTACCGTACAAATGATGACTGGATTGTAAGCACATTTCACTTGTTGAAATAAATGCCTGATGTACAACATAAATTGACCATGCAGCACACAGCACAGAACACAAGTACCACTGCATGCATCAAGTACAATTTATGTGACTGTTTTTCTTTGTTGTCACAAAGTAAATGTCATGGCCATCAGTTATGGACCTGATGCTGCCACTTTGCCAGTGCAACCATATACAGTGCATGTCATAGGGATTACTGAGCTACTGTCATTAGCTGGCTACCATAACTATTGTCACTGGTGAAAGGGATAATAGAATGAAGCTGCACTGCCACTGTGGGTGATTGGCTGTGGCAGTCGTGCGCCAGACTGATGCAAGATCATCTTGTGCAAAATACAAGTTATAAATATCCTGCATGCAGTAGCATGATCATATTGAAGGGCACCCCAGACTTGTTCAGGCAATAAGAACAGGCTTCTAGCAGACTACTTGCTCAATACCTATCCATGTACTCCTTGGTATCTCCAGGGGAGTTATGGACTGGTGTCAGCCAAGGTTTGAGTGGGAAGACATCATCACCTTCAAAACATAGGAAAAAGGGAACATAAACAAAAAAGCGGAGGTGATTATTCACTACTACCTACACATCTGTACAGATACTGAAATGCTTATGGATAGGCACAGTAAAATGCTTTGCACTTACCAGATAGGAGACCATGAAGGACCCTATAATGCAGAAGCTACAGTGAGCTTGTATGCCAAAATATGCAAATTATGGGCACTGCCAAAAATATGTTAATGTACTGCTGAAGTGTCCCAGTTTGTACATGTAAGGTCCCTGCAACAATTATAGACAGGTTTCTACAGCTTCAGGAATGCCATGTGTTTCCCTAGTCCCTATATGTAGGCCATACAAACTCTGAAAATTCTGTTCTATATCCCTGTCCACTTTAAGTTTATCCAGTATTTCTTCTTAGTAAAGTTTAGATAGTTCAGCCTTTGCCAGCATTCCTTTCCTTCTTCTTTTCTGGTGAGTTCCGCTGGGTGCACCTGGTTTTGCTGTTGTCAAGACAAGTAGCTCTAAATGAGAAATAACTAAGGTTCATAGAGGTTCATAGGTTCATAGATTCATACTAAACTAACTGCCCTTGTGGGCCATTTTGAGTCTAGCCAATTACCCCAGGTGAGAATCAAACTATGCACCTTGTGTTTGTAAGGTAAACACCTTAACCATTAAGCCAACCTCGGATAGTAGCAAATCCAAGCTTCACTGCACACTACAAAGTAGTCTGAAAAGGCACAACTTTGCTTTTTATAAGCCTCATAACAAAACTGACTATGACTCACACAAAGATTGGGAAAGCTCCTGATTTGTATAAGACAATCACAAATTTTTCACATATTCCTCATTTACATCTCATTATAATTTCCAAGAGCTATGACTAAACATGGCTGGTGTCTATGAATCACTCTGTAGCTGTGCTTAGGCATAGCCAGCATAACATCTCACTACACCTAAGTGCAAGAATTTTGAATACCATTTCATAAGCCGAAGATCATGGAATATTGTTAGAGAGACCCAAAGGTAATAAAATGTGGCTAAAGTTGTAGAGTGAAGAAGACCCTTCACATTTCCAAAAGCAATTTGAATAGAGACATAAGTAGAAATTTAAGCCAGAGCAGTCTTTAGGAAAAGATCTAGCAGAAAGGAAGACTTTACATAGTAAAATATCACAGACTGAAAGTTTTGCAAAATATGGACTATAAGTGACTACTGGAACTGAAGAGAAGCAATCACTCACTGAAAAGATGTACTGAAAGTAAATTATGTTAGAAATTACAGAAAATGGGCAACCTGAGGAACATATCAATAATAAAATCTTTAGTAGTGTAAAAAGGGGGACAAAAGTATCTGGTGAAACTTCTAATTCCATATCTATCAGTGCAAGAGAAAACTCAAACAGGAGAAGACTCTGGTCAATAGGTATGTGTAAAGAAAAAAAAACTGAAGCTACATTTTGTTTTGAGATACCCCTTTGCAGAGATAAGATAACCTAAAGAGAAAAAAAGAAAGTGAGAGGGTGGTACTCATTCACAATGAGATGCAGGGAAAGCAACCTAGAGGGGAAAAGAAAAAAGGAGAGGATTGTACATAAGAGAACAAACTGACATCTCTATGAACTTTGGATCAGAGAAGGGATTCTGTAGTAGGAAGTGTGGCATGTGGTAGCATATGAAGTGGGCATGTTTAGGTAATGTTGCACTGGAATTCTGTTGAGAGACAGCACACTGGTTAAAGTGTTTACCTCACAGACACAAAGTACAGAGTTTGAGTCGTTCTTTTGATCACCGACTATTTACTGGCTAGGGATGTAATAGTTTGCAAATGGGCTCCTAGCATTTACTCATTAATTTTACCTATGAACTTAATGATACTCTTGTTGATTAAAAGTACATGAACCATAAATAGAGGAAAGAAAAAAAAAGATGTTATATATTAGGTCTACAGAGGAAAACTACAAGAAAAAATGGGTATATGGAGATAATCACCAACACTCGAGATTATGGGTATGATCTGCGCTTTTTAGGAAAAGAGAGAGAAAGAAACAAATATCCCAGAGCCTATATTTTTTCATCTTCTACTATAGCTGACCATTAACTGCCTCCTGTTCCTTTGCTCATTCACTAGGTCTACCAGACCTGCCCTTCAGCTCCCTTGGGATCAGCCCAACTGCATGTCTGGGATAATGAGGAGAATGATGAAGCTGATGCAGCATCATACTGCTGCTGGGGAGAGTATTCTAACATCCACTACCCCTCCAAGGCAACCTCTGACCTCTGTACATTTGCTGCATCATAGCTGCATGCACACATTTGCACATTGCACAGCCTGTAACTAAGCAGCATGGAGCCTGCCAGGGTGTTAATGCTGTTATATATTGCAGTACTCTTAGGCTACCTTCCTACCTGTATAATGGATGAGCCAATGTTGGCTGCTCACTCCCACCCTCCTCCACATGGTCTCTCCAACACCCATGCCACTATTCAAACATGGGTTGTCTCGGTTGCAGTAATGGCTCTATCCCTGTGTGCCACAGGTCCACATTGGTCTAGTGCCTGAACTGGTAGAAGAGGAAGCAGTGACTTTTACCTCAATATAGGTCGAGTCTGAGGAAACTCCAAAGCAGGTTGAACTCTGAGTAAGCCAGATAAGCATTAAAAAGGCACAATGGGAAGATGACAGTTTGTGCCAGTTAAAGAAAATATAGTTAGCACTGTAGTGGATGAAGCTGAAGTGAACATTCCCACTTCTTTTCCATACTTTGTTATAAAGTGACTTACATAAAAAATCTAAGGACAGAGAAGGAATAGTTTGCCAACTGTTATTGCCCAAGCTGTTTAGAAACCCAGTGGTGAGATTAGTACATAGCCATGTGTTAGGAGGATGTCCAGGAATGGATAAGAGTAAAGCACATATCCTAGCAAAGTTTTATTGGCCAGGAGTATTGAAAGATGTTGAGTATTTCTGTGCTGGATGTCGTGATGCCAGAAAACAACTCCTCCCTCAGGCTTCACAAATCCTTTGGTGCTAATGCCTATCACAGAGATGCCATTGAATACATTACTGGGGGGCATTGCTGGCCATCAGTGAATTCCAGAAATGGGCTTCACCATATTTTGGACTATGCAACTAAGTATCCTGGGGATATTCCCATATGCAACATATGCAAAGCTAACTCTAGGTCTGCAGCTAGGGAGTTAGTGTCATTATTTAACACAGTAGGAATACCCAAGGAAAATACTCTTCAATGAGGAGACTCCCTTTATATCCAGAATAGTGTATTAACATTGCCAGTGCTTTAAGGACAAATAATTAAACAAGTGTGTTATATGCAAATGGATTAGTGGAGCTTTTTAACTAAGCATTAAAATCCAAGTGGAGAAAAATATCTGAGGAAGATGGTAATGCCTCCTGTTTGCCATTAGAAAAGAACCACAGTCCACAACACTGTTCATTTCAGTCCTTTCAAGTCATTATATCACAGCTGTCCTCCATAGACTGTTAGATATTGCTAGAGGTACTTGAGAGGAAAAGAAAACTCAAGTAAAAGCGTCACAGAACACTGCACCAACTTACAAGACAGACCTAAAGTGTAATGCCCATTGTCGATGGAAATATTACAAGAGCTCATGCTATACAACAAGAGATGAATAACAGAAATGCAAGGTCCAGGGAATTCAAGGCTGGAGACAAAGCATTAATTGTATCTCCTCTGCAGAAAACAAGACCTTGGCTAAATGCCAAGGTTCATCTGAAACCGTAGAAACATAAAATAATGTAAACTACAGTGATCAAATATATTAGTAAAAAAGAAAAGGGCAAATATATAATATTAACATCCTGAAACAATGACAAGAAGCATAAATCTCTACAGTTAGTTTAGCAGTATTAACTACTAGAGGCTATGCAAAATGAAGTACAAAAAAGTATTTTAAGATGGATAGTGACAAGGGAGTCAAAGATCAGATAGAACATTCCCATGGGGTTATTCTTCAAATCTGATGAAACAATCAGTTTCTGTAATCATTTTATAAAGCTGAACAGTTTTTCAAACTGTGAGAACTACCCATTGCCTCAAATAGATGAGAGCAACAGAAAAATCAGTGGAAAACAAGATTCTTGCCCACATCAGATCTAACAAAGGGATATTGTCAAACCCCTCTAACAAATGAAGTCAAAGAGAAGATTGCTTTTTCAACAGCAGAGGGCCATTCAACTATATTGCCCTTTCTTTCAAGTTACAAGGTATCTCATGACCTTTCAGAAACATAAAGACAGAATCTTAAAACCCTGCCACTTATCTGTATGACGGACTAAAACAATAAAACAAGTGGGGATAATATCTTGTTAAGTTAGAGCCTGTTTAGACTCCACAAGACACGGCTCATTAACTTACGCTCTTTCATGACAAAGTGAGACGTCAGAGATAAAACATTTAAAATATGCCACTGGAAGGGAGATTTTTTTTTTTTTCAAATATATTTTTATTGAATTTTACAGACTTTTCAAACATAAAAAGGAAAAACTGTAAGTCGATACAGGAAGCAGTAAAGTATGGGGATATATATATATAGATATATATAGATATATATATATATATATATATATATATATATATATATATATATATATATACATGTATATATATAAATAACAGTTAATACAAAAACAATGCATTTATAAAACAGCAGTTATCATTTCAGTGAACTTCATCTTAGAGAATAATATAAGCAGTACAGAACCCCAATAGCCTATTACAGTCAAAGTGTAGACTAATAAATGGAAAATGGCTTGGAGGGAGGAGTATATGACTGTCTTAAGAAGAAAGAAGAGCGGTAAGGAGGGTACATCAATATAAACTAACTATTTACACCATGTACAACTACTTATAACATATTTACAACATATTTACACCATGTACGACTACTTATAACATATTTACAACATATTTACACCATGTACAACTACTTATAACATATTTACAACATATTTACACCATGTACAACTACTTATAACATATTTACAACATATTTACACCATGGATGCCAGAGGATAACAAAATAATATAACAAAATACTTTGTAAAATCTAAAGCTACAGTGTGATGATAACAATGTCTAATGATTACAGGGCCAGATATGATACAGGTGGAGGATTTCCTGGAATGTAATGTTAGTGACCCACATTTTGGAAGATTATTTAGTTTGGATTAGGTCAAAAAGGCTACACCAATAATTCTGAAAATTTTTTTTTCTTTTTATTATTATTGCATAACTTATGTGCAGATATATATTTGATTGCCATTGGTGTAACGTTTTCCCAAGCTATTGCTGAGGGATTGACCCAATTCTTGGCTATAAAATATTTGAGAAGAGCACAGACTGTAACACAGATTTATTTTATTTATTTAACATTTGTTGACCAGGAAAGTCCGACTAGGTTCCACAGATCCTGTTTTCAGCAGAGGCCCAGGAAGAAATGCTCCAGAAGCATGTCTTTAGAAAGTGGGGGGAAACTGGAGTACCCGGAGGAAACCCACGCAAATGCAGGGAGAACATGCAAACTCCACACAGAAGGTACCCCAGCCGAGAATCGAACCGGAGAACCTCTTGCTGTGAGGCGACAGCATTAACCGCTGCACCACTGCGCCACCCAGATGTGGTGATGGATGCCCTTAAGAGATTTAGGAATTATATTTAGAATCATGGTTTGCCAGGAAAATGTAGTTTTTTCATATCCCATTTTTTCCAACTGAGTTCTGAGAGAACATCAAAGTTTGTAGATATTCTTACAGCTCCAAAAGATGTGAAGTATATCTACATGTGGGAGGGAACAGAATGGACAGGTTAGGTTTTTATTGTATCCGAATTTTAGTAAGACTGCTTTGGTACAGTAGGAATTGTTGGTTATCATAAGTTGAGTGTAAATTAGGTTTTTGAAGGGGGTTAGATTCAGGGTATTATTGATTGCTTTGCACTTAAGACTCCATAGAGATTTTGCCTTGTATGCCGTCCCAATATTTGGAAAATTGAAGTGAATGAATATGTTTAATGCTTGACACAAGTTTATAGGTATTCAAAATCATTTTGTTTCATAGGGAAAGTGATTTTAATGATAAATTGTGATACTGTAATGCCTTGCTCCTTCACTCTATAGTTAGAGAATTTTTGTTTTATAAGTGAGCTGATTTGTCTTAAGATAGGATCATATTTGTTAGGAGGACCAAATAAAGCTTTGACCTCGGCAGCATTTCTTGAGTTATAAAAGTGCCAGACTATGGTTTTCTTAATAATAGGGAAGTTTGATAGGTCAATCATTTTATTGATTTTTAAGTTAGGGTTTAGATGAAGAGGTTGGAGAATGGGAACAGTATTGTGTAAATTTAAGGAGGTCATCAGAGTTTGAAAAATGCAAATTTTGTTCTTTAGTGTAGGCAAGATCTTGAATTTGTAGTCACTATCAGGTGTAAGAAAATGGACAGCATGAGGATTGAATTTTAACGAATATATATATATAGTTGCACCAGATTTTGATCCAGGTTGGGTACCAAGATTCAGCAGAAGGATCATAGCAGGCTATTTGAATTAGATGGCTAGCATTAATTATGTGGTAATATAAATTAAAGTCCAGGAGACTTAAACCGCCTTTGGTCTTTGGGGTAATTAGTTTCCTGTATTATATTCTGGTTGATTTAGGGTACCATAAACACTTTGAGAGTGTGGTTTCCATTTTTCTGAAAAAAATTTTTGGAACATTTAAGATAGAATTAAGATGAAAAAGGATTCTAGGTAAAATATTAATTTTAATGATAGCGGATTTTGATAGCAAAGAAAGATTGATGTTTTTCCATCTAGTTAGAACATTATTTATCTGATCCCATACTCTATATAGGTTTGCTTTTATTAGTTCTTGGTGAGGATGTGTGAAATGTATTCCTAGGTATTTGAGTGTATATTTGAGAGGAATGTCTAACAGGGGGAAGTAATATTATAAATGATTTACAGGATTTAATGGAAAAATAGATGATTTTGCAGAGTTTCATTTATAGTTAGCAGCCTTAGCAAAAGGATTAATAGAATTTCGGATTTTATGAAGATCGGTGTTGGAAAGCTCAAAATAAATGTTCAGGTCATCTGCAAATGCAGAGTAATTTATATCAATGTTAAAGACTTTTGGGATATGGTGATAAGTCTTTTATTTAACCCAGAGAAGGAAACGTTTGAGATATAAATTGAAAAGATAAGGTGAGAGTGGGCAGCTCTGTCTAGTACCATTGGTAATTTTAATAGGGCGTGATAAAGTTTTATTTATATACAGGGAAGTAGAAGCATTGTTATAAATCATCTTAATGATGTTGATAATAAAATCAGGGAAGTAAGTATTTCATGGGTAGGTAAAGGAAGTTTAGATCAATGTTATCAAAAGCTTTGGTAGCATCTAGCATGAGTGCATAATGCGGGTGGTTATCACTTTTTAGAAACAGCATTAATGTGTTTAAGGTAAGAGTATTGTCACAAAGCTGCCTCTGTTTCATAAATCCCAACTGTTCAGAAGAAATGACTGTTGCTATAACTTTCTGGATTCTATTAGCAAAAATGGTAGATAAGATTTTGATGTCAATGTTAATAAGGGCAATAGGCCTATAGCAAAGAGGGTTGGACTTGTCAGAGTTCAGTTTTGGGATGAATATTGTTTTAGAATTGTTCATATACTTATCAGTAATCCCTTTAGAGATTATATAATTATACATGGCAAGGAGAATTTTAGAAAGATGGTGACTAAAAGTTTTATAAAATTTGCCTGTAAAACCATCAGGTCCTGGCACCTTATTTGGTTTAAGTTTTTTAATAGCTAACATTATTTCATTCAGTGTTATGGGGCTGCTTGGAAGGGTGTTTTGTGTGGAGGATAGTTTCGGAACAAACAGCTCATTTAGGATTTTTTTTGTGCATTTCATTTGGGGTCTGGTTTTAGGGATTATAGATTTCAGTGAAGATATTTACAAAAGAGTTAACAATATCTTTATTTCTGTATAGGTTTTTCCCTTTGTAATTTATTTCATTAATATAGTTTGGTCCCTCTTTGATGTTTCTGAGTCTAGCTAGTGTTCTGGAGGGGATTTGAGCCCATTCCGAATATCTGTGGAGGAGTTTGAGTTCGACCAAGGATTGATTTTGTACGTGAAAGGGATAGATTTTTTTTTTGTATCTCATGTAGTTTCTTTTCCAGTTCAGGAGAAAAATCCTTTTTGTAGTTGTACATCAGTCATCTTTTGCTCATTGTTGAGGTTATTGATGTACAGATTTTCTTTTTTTTTTATAATAAGATGATTTTTGTATGAGTATTCCTCTGATGACCGCTTTGGCTGCAGCCCAATGGATATCTAAAGGGATGGTGGATAAACAAGATTCTGCATTGAATTGTTTTAGATAATCATTAATTTCCTGCAGAACGTCTTCTTTTTTAAGAATGTTACTGTTTAGTGACCAAGTGGGACTACTACCATCACGGTTCAGGTGGTGAGTGGGATTAATACAAAGTGACATATTCAAGTGGTCAGATATAGATCTAGCCTCAAGGGCAAAGTTGGTAATTTTGTTTGAAAAGATATCAGAGATCAAAAAATAATAAATTCTGGGCCAGACTTTGTGTGAAGCCAAATAAAACGTGAACTTATTTAGCTCTCTGTCATGGTCAAATATTAAAAAAGGGTCAACTAAGTTGAAGCTATTTATCAAATCATGAATAGATGCATTTACTTGTGAGGGCTGTTTCCTGTTTTTATTTGAACTATCATTCAAGGGGTCCAGAGTGCATTCCAGTCACCACCAATAATAAAAAGATGATTAGGAAATTGAAGTAGTAGATTATGTATTTCATAGAAGAATAAGTGCTGGTTTGTACATGGGCTATACAAATTTAAGAAAAGTAAAGGGGGTATTACCTGAGGGTATGAGCAGGAAAATAAACACCATCTACCATTCGGGTCAAATTTAGTATTTAGTACTTCCCCAGGAAAGGATTTTTTAATTATTATTACAGTGCCTTTTGATGCAAGACTATTCCCTGCTGATATCACAAGTTTAATCCAATTTCTTTTTTTAATATTATCCCATTGAACATTTGGCATATGGGTCTCCTGTGAAAAGACAATGTTGGATTTATCCTGAAAAATCAGGTGCATAACTAGTTTCTTTTTATTGATTTCTTGAAGGCCATTTACATTCCAGGAGTTCACACTAATCATCATACTTTACATTCAAAACATAGATATATGTTAGGATAAACTAAGAAAAAAGTCCTACTAGGGACGGTCCAATTAGTAAACACATTTTTTATAAATAACAGAAAATGTAATGTGGTAGTAAATTGTATTCGGGCATTCATGCTCCTTACCATAGACCCTGTACCTAATCACCAGTCTCCCTGAGGCATTTTTGAATAAGTTAAAAATAGATACAAGTGATCTGTTTTTAAACAATTTTCCTTATGAAAAATAATACATCAATAGTCCAAGCGCCAAGAAACATTGGACAACTTCACCACCATACCACTCCCCAAAGTGTTAAGGAATATGAAAAACATATGTACATAGAATGGATGGTTAAAGGCAAGGTGACGTTAGACTTAGGAGTTAAAGGAGATAACAAAACAATACCACCGTAAGAACATAATACATACAGCATTATAAAATTATTGACTTCAAAATTTTTGATGTAAATAGGCAAGTGAAGTTGGAGTAACTTAGACAATAAAAGTTACTGAGTAATTGACACCAACTCAATTTATATCCAGAGATATTAATAACCCTTACAACAGATAGTGAAACAGGTTCTACTATAACTGGCATAGCAGTAGGTACCATAATAACCTAATGATTTGTTTTTGTCTCCTGTCTGGAAATGGGACAATCAACTTAGATAGACTCTAACTGAGCATACTGCTATAAAGGGAGGTTAATGAAGGGGGTGATTACAACAGGAAAAATTACAGGTTAAATATATGCGTCAACAAACAGAATAGCTCTGGACAAGTGTAAATACATTTTTTACCTATCTAGATATCTAACTGGATTTACTAAATATGCATTACACACTGAATTACATACTATAGGATTAGAAAAAGAAAAACAAAAACAAGAGCTTTAATTGACTACCTAAGCAGTTACTTGGATTTTTACTGAATGTAGTTCTCAGTAAACTACACAGCTCTCATATCATCACAGACCAGGTGAATTATACAACTATAAGAAAAAAAAAAAGCAGTTTAGCAAGCTGGCTAATTAAACCAAGCCCTAGCATACAGCATATCAAGCTCACAAGTTCTGTATATCAACCTTCATTGAGAGAAAAGAACAAAACATCCATATCCTGCACTTTCAATATAGAATTAAACTATATTAAATACACTATAAACATATGATTAGGTTGCTAACTTACCTTTATAGTCCATTTAAATACCACCTTCCTGATGTGTCCTGAAAATGTTGTTTTAGATCCATTTCTCCTTTCCTACGATCTAATTCATGATTTTAGGGTTCCCAGTAATGCACTGCTTCTTCCATCTCGATCTCCAACCTCATGATGTCATCAGCCGACGTTACTGTTGCATTCTGGGTTATGGAATGTTGAAATGGCCCTGGAAGCTTAGGGAACCCTCGTGGAGCTCTAAATAAGGCCTCAACAGGCCACAGGAAGCATCGTGCACTGCTGCAAATGGGCCAACAAGTCGCTGAAGAGTTAAAATGGAAAGAAAATGCCAGGACATCCATATGATGGTAAAAGTAAGCTGGGAAGATATCAGGGTAAGCTAAAATCAGTTAGCAGTGTTAGAAAGCCAGCAGAGATAGGTTATTGTAGCTGTATCATCTTGGTTATAGCATTTGTTAGCCTTAACAGTATTTCATAACTTTTAATCATATACTGTATTATCTTGGTTATATTATTTTACTATAGAGCTAGTTAAGCCAGTAGTTTCTTCAAAGCTTGCATGAATACTTTTTTTTGCTTCATCTGCAGAGTGTATTAGGAATTTCTGATCACCATAGCTGAAGGAGAGGATGGCTGGGTACTTCACCTGAAAGCGTAATTTTTTTTGATTAACAAAGCACAAAAGGGGACTAGAGCTTGTCTCTGTGCCTTAATGGGCTGGGGTAAATCCTGTGATACTGTAATCCTGTGACCTCTCCATGAAATGTTTCTTTTCTTTTTTTGCAGCCATGAGGAGTGTGGTAACATGTGCAGGATTTAGGAGCCTTGCATAAATCTGTCTAGGGACAACATCATCTTGTGATCTTTGTAATGCTCTATGAGCTCTTTCAATAATGATTTCTTTAGCAAAGATTTTACTTTTAGTAATGTGTTTAAAAATCTCAGTTAGTATGACTGGTAGTTGTACTTGGTCAAACTTTTCTGGAATGCCACGTATTAGAATGTTGTTTCTCCAACTGCATGCTTCTAAGTCTATTATTTTTTGCTGTAAGTCAGTAATAATTTTGTCATTTGTATTTACCTTGGTTTGTAAATCTTGTGTTTGCTTTGAATTCTCCTCAGTTTTATTGTCAATAAGATTAATCCTGGATGTAATTTGGTCTAGATTAGAACCAAATGAATTTAATTTGTCTGAGAATAATTTGAAATTTTCATGCAAGGGCTGTAATGCTGATTTAAGGTCATCCAGTGAAATAACAGTCTCACCTTTACATTTAGCAGCTCCTTTGTTTGAAAACTGTGTTGATTTATTTATTCTCTGCCTCTTAGCTGTTACATCCTTTTAAGGTGACATTAGAGAAGGGAGTTTGGTTTTAGAAGTTATAGCATCCATGGATTCTTGTTGGTTAGCCATCACTGAGTGAATTATAGTGTAGGTTTAGTCCACAAAGAAGTAAGTTAAAGATTTATCTTTTAACTTTTCTTGTTTAGAACTCAAAACTCAGTCCTCTAAAGAAAGGGATGCCACCATGCGGCTGAGGCCTTCAGCCAGTCACTAGAGGTAAGCACTTGTAGAAAAAATTGTAATATTTTACTTTTTAAACCAAAATGCTGCTATAGTTTGTTTCCATGAAGTGTAGTTTAGAAGTAGTACTCCTTTCCTGTTCGATTTGATGGCAGATGCGGGGTTGTTTTTGAGCAGATAGACTTAGTTGATACAGGAACAGCAGAAAGTGTATGTTTAGTGCTCGGTGGGCCATCTTGGAAAACGATCTGGAAGGGAGATTGTTAAGCCGCAGAAAGAAAAAGAAAAAAACTTGAAGCTGTGAGAAACTGGCCTATTCCTGGCACCAGGAAGAAAGTGAGGGCATTCTTGCAGTAAGGTGGGTAGTATCAAAAATATGTATTCCATTTTGCATCAATACTTTGCCCTTTCATGATTTGGCTAAATGGAATTGCCTCTTAATATGAAATAAACATTAGAAGCAGATAATGCTTTTAATAAGCTGGAGAACACTATGTTCAAAGATTGTGTCTCTCCAGATTTCATTAGGCCTTTTCTAGAATGCTCTGATGTATAATACAGTGTTATCACAAACCTTTGATGGGGAGTGTATATCCCATATGATTTTTGGGATTAAAACTCAAGTAGAGTAGAAATCAAGGGAATGCTTGGCACTCAGCCAGGCATTATCTTCATTAAAGTGTTGCCTTCTTAGCAAAGAATATTTGCCAATTACAGATCACACTCCAGTAGGAAGGGAACAGAAAATTGTGTTGGCTAGCACTTCCTTATAGACTTAAATTCATGGAGAAATGCAGTCCAGGCTAAAACCAACATAATGCAGATGAGCTGTGAAGGGTTCACAGTGCATCTGTTGGGGCTGAAACTCAAGGTTTAAAGTCTGGGAGGTCATAGTAACATAGTGTCGCAGTTTTTTTCCAAAATGGTGTCTCACATATTATGTAAGGATTGTGTACACATGTTGCACCCAGAGCTGTTACTCTAAAAAAGGTGCACATATGTTTGACAATTGTAAATGGAACTGCTGCATTTAAATAGTTGGGCACTATTGTGTATTGGGCAGAAAGGATTTCTGTATAATATATTTAACAGAAGCAAGACTAAAGACGTGTGAATTCACAGTGAATTTATTGTATTCTGGGGAGGACTGTGTACCTGTATCATTGAATCTGGTTAGTATGCTGTAGTAAGAATCACTGTGGGATATACCCGAGGAAACCTGGACATGTTCTTACAAAGGTACCTAGAGAGGACAGCGCTGCTTGGAAGTACCTGTATGCTTTGGAGCATCAGTTCCTGCTCCAAAAGGCAATTACTGGACATTGTGGAATAGACTGTATTCCTTTGATTGTATGACTTAAGGATATTGGAAGAAAGAGGTATTTTGTATATTTTTCCTTTGGTTGCCATTACTGAAAGTTGTGTTTATTTTATTAACTTTAGTGCATTAATATACCACAATAAATACACACTTAAGTAAAGCATGGCATCTCGCTGCTACTTTGCTCCTTGACTTTTCAAACAGCAGACTCCTTTTTAAGCAAGCTGCCTGCTGTTGGATTGTCAGACAGTACTTCCCAGTTATTTAGAATCTACCTTGAAGGCAGATCTCTTGCAGGAAGATGTGATGATACCAGCTCCTGTCATCTGCCAGTCACAATGGGTGTGTCAGATCTCTAAGCTTAGACTACGTCTATAGTCATCCTTGTTAATGACATGTGGAAACATGTTGCTGCCAGGTTTCACAGTATGCTAATGATTTAACTCTGTTCTGTTCCGCCTGTACTATCCCAGCCATACAGTCAGTCCTTCAGCAGAGTTAGTTCTGTTCAAGGCTTATTGCCCAGATCAGGTCTATGCCTAAATATCCTTTGGAAACAAATGCCTGCTATATGGATATATACTGCCTTCTTGTGTACCTGCTTCAGATGTGCTTATCACCTGTATGGATCACTCATCCATTCAAGTTGCAAAGCCTGCAAACAATGAGATTGTCTTATAGGTTCATAGGTAGGTACTAGGCTATCTGCCCGAGGGCATTTATAAGCCTAGCCAGAGTGTGTCGGCTTTCGCCGCCCCATTGATTAATTAACTGATCCTCTGTCACGCAAAGCCAATGAAGTGATCCGAGGGGTGTATTTTCTGTTACCTATCCACTCGTCAAGGTTTGTCTTGAAGAATGTTAGTGAGGGGCTCTGCCTGATGTCATTTGGAATTTTGTACCAAAGCATGGGGAGTCTCTGACAGAAATCTATCCCTCCAGCATGTTCTATTTATTGTTGTGGTTAGGTTTAGCTCACTAGAGCATGTGGCTCGCAGTGACTTGGATTTTTTTAGGTGGAGCATGTCTATCAATTCTGAGTTGGACATGGCTTTGTAAGTCCGGCAGAGATCACCTCTGAGTAAGCGATATGCCACTGAGTACAGCTGGAGTTTTTTTCAGTTGGGCTGCATAGGACATATGTTTGAGACCAGTAATCCTCTTGGTGAGGTACTTTTGTGGTCTTTCCAGCTGATGGAAGTGTCTTGTGAGGTACATCCCAAATGGGGAATTGTACTCTATGATGGGTCTAATGAGTGACGAGTAGAGGGGCACTATAACCTCTTTATTTCTAGATGCAAAACCTTTAGTAATTAAATGTGCCACATAGAAGGATTTCCTAACTACTTTGGCAATATGATTGTCAAAGGAGAGATTACTATCTACCTGGGTCCCCAGATCTCTTATTAACTCTTCTGTATTAAGGGGGCTGCCACCTATGTGCTGGGTGTTTTGTTTTTCCCAAACAGGATGACTATGCATTTTTTGACATTTAGCTTGAGGCCATGACTTTGACACCAGGTGTCCATCTCAGTAAGGCCCTTTTGGAGGATGTCCGTGTCAGCCAGAGAGTCAATTATGGCTCCCAGTTTGCAGTCATCAGTGAACTTGGTTAGCCATAGTCCTCCTGTGTTTGCCTGTACTTCTGAGAAGTATATGCCGAACAGTAGGGGTCCCAGGACTGAGCCTTGTGGGACACTACTTGTGACTGGTTTATAGACGGACCTGGAGCCTGCTATTCTTACCGTGTGAATTCTGTCTGTAAGCCAGTTGGCAACCTATCTCATGATGTAGGGGTTTATGTTCAGGCTGGTGAGTTTTTCTGTAATACCCGAGTAGAGAATGGTGTCAAAAGCCTTGGCGTGGTCAAGGTAGGATGTGTGAACCACCTTTCCCTCGTCTATGGCCTTAGTGACTGACTCGAAGAAGTCAACCGGGTTTAGTAGGCATGATCTGCCCTTAACAAAGCTGAACTGGGTCAGGTCAAGTGTTTGGAGGTTCCCAATGTCTTTGTTAATGAGTTCCATGATGATGCGCTCCATAGCCTTGCAGATCAGGCTATTCAGGCTTATGGGGCGATAGTTCCCAGGGTCAGTTGTGGCCCCTCCTTTGTGGAGAGGAATAACCATTGCTGTGCGCCATTCTATGGGCACGTAGCCTGTGGAGAGGCTGAGGTTGAACTGCGTGTTTAGGTGGGGGGGTTAGTTTGTTCTGTAGCTCGTGCAAGATGCAGCCTGGGACACCATCTGGTCTCATTGACTCTGTGTTTTTGGCTTTTGAAAGGGCTGTTTTCACCTGTGCGTCTGTGATTTTTGGGACACTACACTTTTCCGGTATTGTTGTGGCCCCTTTTGGAGGTGAAAGGGGGGTGAAGTTTGCACTGAATCTATCTGCCAGGATGTTGGCAATATCAGTAGGTTCAGTATATTTTGTGCTATTTTGCACTAGTTCAGTGCATATCTGCAAGTTGCCACTTAGATTCTAACATAGCTAAAGAAGGCTTTGTGGTTATCTTTTGAATCCTTGGCTATTTTTCTTTCGAAGTTAGCCTTGGATGATTTCATGAGGGACCTCAGTTTCTTACTGATACTGATCAGGGATGTCTTTCCTTCTTAGGATTTGCTTTTTTTCTGAAATAGTTTCCTCCTTCTATTGTATAGCCTATTTATTGCAGGGGTCCACCAAACTGGTTTCCTTCTCTTAGAGGAGTGAGTCTTGGTTTTGCTAGGGATGGCATGATCCATGCATCCTTGTAGGTGCTCATAGAGTGCATTTGTAAAGGTTTCTGCATCTTGGGCAGCGTTATCCTTTAACGTGGGGGCTGTGAAACCTACCACCTCTGTCGTAAATAAGGTGAAGTTTGCTTTAGAAAAGTTTTTTACTGTGGTTTCCTTAGTTGGGGGTGGTGGTGGGGTGTGGACATCCAGAGTGATTAGTTTATGGTCTGATCTAACCAGTGACGGGCTGACCTCTGGTGTGGAACACGTGTCGCCCATGTTGGTGATGACCAGGTCCAATATGTTGTCACCTCTGGTAGGGGAGTTTATCAGCTGATCCAGGGCATTTGAGTTGATGAATTCCAAGAAGCACTGGGCCTGGGAATTTATACTCGAGTAGTTTTCCCAGTGAATGGTAGGGTAATTGAAATTGCCCAATATCAGGATATTTGGTAGGACCTTCATGTTTTCCAGTGTCTCCAGAACGGTGGAGTGGTTGTCCTGGGTCATGGAGGGTGATCTGTAGCAGGCCACAATTTGCACTGCAGATTTGCCCGATGTTAGTTGCACATGGATGATCTCAGAGGTATCATGCTGTGCCACTAACCTGGAGGTGTAGGTATCTTTGATGAATATAGATGCACCCCCTCCTTTTGCATTTCAGTCCTTGTTCTGTGGCCGAAACGTGTGGTATGAGTTGTAGTCCAGTAGTGCTGGGGTGCTGTCTGGAGCCTTGAACCAGGTTTCAGTTACTGCACAGATGTCGACATTCTCCATACTGAGGAGTGCTTTGAGCGCGTGTATTTTGAGATTTAAACTCCTGGCGTTGAGTAGCATGACCCTCAGTTTTTTGTTAATTGTGCTGTTTACGGAGGTGTGTTTGACTTTTGAGCCTTGCCTAAAAAAGGCACTATGGGGGTAGCAAGAGCCTTGGCCAGTATTCAAAAGCCTAGGTGTGACAGGTGCAAGCCGTCTCTTGAGAAGCAATGCTGCTTGTCGAGCATGTTGTCCCAGGCTGACAGACACTGGATCCCCTTTGAATGACACTAGAAGCTTAGCCAGTTGTTGAAATTGATAATTTTTTCTTTATACTGAGGTATCGTTCTTGGTGAGGGCAGGATGCTACTCAGGGTCAGGGTCATACCAGCCTGGGCTACATGATCAGAGAGCTCTTCCATGTCTCTTTTCTTGTAGTCCAGGGAGGTACATCTCAGGTCATTCAAACCAACATGAACAATGACAGAGTCATATTTGTACTTGTTCTGGAGTGACCTGAGTGCTTGATGTGTGGCAGATTATGGCTCCTGACAGGCAGCTAACAGTAACCTTCTGCTTGTCCAGCCTAGTGACATCAGTGTACCTGACTATAGAGTCACCTATTACTAGTGTGTTAGGTATGTTATTTCACCTTAAGGGCTGTGATTGTGTGGCACACTGATTTTGTATTTTATGTGTTGTCTGGTTTGTGACGGGAAATGCAGGTTGTTTGGGTGTATGTTTTTGAGGTCTCTGATGCTTTTGCAGGTTTTTATTTAGAGCCTCCGAGTATGATTTTGTGTATTTCTGTGTATTTTTTGCCAGTGCTGTTTTGGTAGGTCTGTGTGCGGCTGGAGTTGTGGTGCAAGTGTTAACCTTCTCCTCTTGACTGTCTGTTCCAGTCTTGGGTGGAGACAGCTTAGTCTTGGAACATTAAGCACAAAATTTGACTTGCATATCAAGTCTGTCATTACAATACACAGACAGAGGCTTGCCATATTATACAGTCAATACATAGTGTGATCTTCTACATTAAAAGAGCTGATCATGTGCCTTCCTATTGCTCAGCTTCCTGTGGGCTTCCCATGTAATATACACCTTCACACTGATTTGAGCTACCTTACAGAGGTGCTTTGTTACACCTCTGTGACTTTTTTATTGTTACCATTTTGCAGTCTTAAGCAAATGTATGAGTTTATTTGAAGCTTACTCAACTAACAATGAAACTTTTATAATACTCCAGTTAAAGCCAAATATTATCAACATATTAATCAGGTATAAACATTAAAGGCAACTCTGTTCCACATGTACCTCCTTAGTACAAGTCAAACCACTGAACAGCAGACAAGGTTATAATGTGTACATTGCAAGACAATGGAATAAACTTCATATTTACGATATAAACACACCACCAAGCAAGACTTTATACTGCCATCAAGTCTCACCTAGCCAGCATCTGATTTTGAAACTGTGGGATTATTTAATGTAGCTAAGTAGTCATAAGTCTCCCACTACTTTTCAAGTGTGTGTGTGTGTGTGTGTGTGTGTGTGTGTGTGTGTGTGTGTGTGTGTCTGTGAAGACTTGCAAAGTAGAGGATTCGTATAACTACATAGCTAGATAAAATAATCCCACAGTTCCAAAATCAGATGCTGGCTAGTTGAGACGTGATGGCAGCCTAAAGTTTTGTTTTACGTTTACTATCAAAATTCCAAAAGACAGATCATTTTTCCATCAAAAGATCGAAATATAATGTCGAAATGAAAATAAAACCTGCCTAAATATCGAACACGATAAACACAATTGACATTCGATATGACAGATTTCTGTTTTTTAAAGTCCGTGTGCCCTTTTACATTTTAGCAGGGGAGCAAGTCACCCTGCATCCCCCATCCCATCTGCTTATTATATATACCAACACTGAGATTGCACTACATTAAGGAAAAGGGTAAATTACTCGTTCCAAATTGTACCCCGATCCCCATTCAAAATTTCAAGTTTATATTAGCAAATGTATACCCACTTTCACTAATATAAACTCGACCACTTTCTGTTTGACATTACAAAAGCTTAGAAATCTCAAATTTGACGAATCTGTATTCAACTGCGTGCCTTCTGGAATTTTGATATATATATATATATATATATATATATATATATATGGTTCCACTCCATATCATCGAATTATCATTTCATTGAATCATCGAGACACTGTTAAAGCCCATTTCATCGAAAACTCATTTCATCAAATCTCAAATCATTGAAAACTATGAAGCAACTACAAATAACATTCCACAATGTTTTTACTACGTTTATGCAGGGGGGCAAGCCCCCCTGCACCCGTAATTTCCTAACCCCACTGTAGTGCAACCTTGGAGTTGGTATATTTAATTACGGGGTGGGGTCGAGCCCCCATGGGGTGCAGGGGCTTGCCCCTGCATACACATAGTACAAAGTGTCTGGGATGTTATTTGTAGTTGCTTCATAGTTTTCAATGATTTGAGATTCGATGAAATGAGTTTTCGATGAAATGGGTTTTCGACGATTTGGTCTCGATGGTTTGCAATTCAATGAAATGATAATTCGATGATATGAAGTGGAACCATATATATATATATATATATATATATATATATATATATATATATATATATGTGACTTATTTTATAGAAGGTCATTTTATTGAAACTCAACTTACAGAAAGTAGAAAAACTTAAAAATAAAAGCAAGGAAATGGTTTTCTAAAAATGATTTGCTGATCACGGTTATTACTTTTTTAAAGATGTACAAGTAATATTGCAGTTAGTTTTTTGTACAGTGTGCTGTTTTGTGTGAGCTGGTGGTGCATGTACTTCAGTTTTTTTCCCTTTGTTTCACTCTAGTACAACCATGGAGTTTGTATATAAGTTAGGGCAGGGGTTCCCAAAGTGTGCACCGCAGTGCCCTGGGGAGCCGCGGCTTCCTCACAGGGGCACCATGAACTAATAAGCTTAGCCGCAAAATAAACCACGAACTAATAAGCTTAGTTACTAAGCTTATTAATTTGCAGTTTATTTTGAAACCACGCTAAAGGTTATTACGGTATAGCAGTGTGTTTACACGGTGATCCGCCTCCTTGATATTATATTACAAACACCCAGAAACCGCCTATATATAAAAGCTGCATGTTCTGCTGTTTACACAGATAAGTTTAACCACACAAAAGGAAACTGTCATTTATTCCCACAAATAGGAAGGATCCTGACCAGTTCAACATGGTAACATGTGTCATTTATACATGTATGTCTGCACTGCAATATTAGACTAGAAAAAAAGGCCTCACGATACACGGATTTTCTAACACTTCGTATTGGTAGTACTCACCTGACTCCTAGGATTTATTGCCAGCACTTCTAGAGACTTGTGTTCCCCTTTATCAAAGGACAGAATCTTATTCTGGTACCCCTACAATCTTTTACAACTTGGATTCTCCAGCAAGGAGGAGATCCAGAAGCCCAGTACAACATAGGTTCATAGGTTAATAGGTAAGTACTAGGCTATCTGCCCAAGGACATTTATAAGCCTAGCCAGAATGTGTTGGCTTTCACCACCCCCTTAGGTTAGTTCCCTGTGCCTCTGTCCAGCAGAGCCACTGCAGTGATCCCCGAGGTAAATTTTCTGTTTCCCATCCACCCGTCAAAGTTTCTCTTGAAGAGTGTTAGTTAGGGGCTCTGCCTGATGTATATTGGAATCCTGTTCCAAAGCATGGGGAGTCTCTGGGACAGGAATCTATCCCTCCAGCATGAGCTATTTATCGTTGTGTTGAGGTTAATATCTCTAGAGCTTGTGACTCTCCGGGATTTGTTTTTTTTTTTTAGGTGGAGCATGTCCATCAATTCTGGGTTGGACATGGCCTTGTATGTCTGGCAGAGATCATCTCACTAATATAATGTTATTAGCCATAGCAGATGAGTCTGTAGCAATCCGTAGAATAAGGGAGAAATGACAATAATTAAGGTCAAGTATGAAATAATGCTGATCACCGTTATGCAGTTTAATTAGTTACTGAACTGGCCATACGTCACTATAATCCCTGTCCCTCATGTCGTCAAGAAACTTTTTGTAGCGGATCGAAGTGCTTGAATAGTTTATGCCCACAATTCACATTACATTACTTTAGAGCTGTTTTAAATTTGGTGATGGCAAAGTAATGAGTGAGGAAAAAAAAGCACATTTTGGTATATTTAAAATTACTTTGTTGCAGTCTCATTCGTCTTAAGATGCCTACAGTCGGGGAGAAACAAATTGTCTTCAGTACATTTACTAGTAAGTTGCAACTGTTGGAAGTAACTATATAAAACAAGGTTTATGTCGTTGCTTCCCAAGGAAGATGATCTTTAATTTACATGTTTTGTAGTATTTGTATAGTTGGAGTTTGGGAGGTGGCAGCCTTCTGTTAAAAGGTTATAGGTCTTCTAGACTTCAAGGGGGAGTTTGAGTGATCAAAGAGTTGGATTTGTATTTTGAATGTTGCTCTGTGTTTTTCCTGGTACTTGTATAATGATGATCTACTGCTGAACCTGTGTTATGTTGTAAACTTTTCTTATTTTCACCGTGATAATGATGGTGCGAACTAATTGTCCTGCAGTGGAGTGTAGGACTGAAGTATGGACACTGCTAAACTGTGGGCTGGCAAACCAGATGGAAGATGATGGGTGGCTGATATTGCACTAAATGCTATAACTATTTTGACTCATAGTAGTGTTTTTGCTACACTATTTAACTAACTACCCACTAACATTCGTTATCATTACACTAGTACCCAACTATCTTAAAAATGACACTCACTCATTATACCACCGTACCTTTTAACCACAGAAATAGAAAATACAATCTAAAAAGATCCCTGGATTACACAGGACTCCAATAGCACGTCTTGGGTGTCACCATCTTATATGTACTGTCATCCGGAAGTATTCCAATAAGTGTAAGGGGTCCAGGTTGTTTGGATGTAGGAGTATGTTTGATTAATCTTCTCTATTTTTTAACCATATTTCAAAAAGTAGCATTTATTTTTCTTTTTTGGCAGTAGAAGAGTAAGACTGCTGCTAGAGTTATAAGTTCAAGCATTTATTTCAGTAAGGACAATGCCTAATAATCAAGAATATTGCTTGCATGTTAATACTTAGAATCTCGTTGCATTAAAAACAGGTGCTTGTGTCTTTAAAGCCTGCTAATATCTAAATATTGAAAAATCTAAGTTAAGTGCAGGTATAGTGGAGAAGGTTTGAGTGTAGTAGTGATATCCGTAGCACTTACAGAGGGGACTAAGAATATTCCTGGCTTGGGTGTGGGCAGCATGTGTCCCAGCTCTAAATTATATGCACTTTATGCGTGCAGTGGGGGGGTGTCTTGGGAAAATATGGATTCAACAAGGCAGTCGAGAATCGAAAAAGATATGTATGTATAGAGGAGTGGAAGGAGTTAATAGCAGACAGGGTAGAAGTTCAACAGAAAGGAATATACATATATATATATATCTACACTAATTCATTATCCTGAATTCCTCCCTGGTTAGATCTGACCCCAGACTAATCACAATGGAAATCCACATCTCACCTACACCCTCCGCAAAGGTAACCACCATGAAAAACTTCTCCAAGGCTGACTTTGGGCTCCTAAAAACAGAGGTGGCTTACTTCATGGCACCCATGTCAATGGAAAATAGATTTGTGACTGCCGAATCATACACCAATGCACTGTATGAACATGTACATAAATGCATGGAACTTGCCATACCCAACAGAACCAAGATGCTCTCCTCCAAAACAAGGAAACCAATCTGGTGGTCCCCTGCCATTACTAACTCTACAACAGAAGGAAGAAACTGTTGCAGAAAAAGGTGAAGTCCCAAGACTGGAAAAACTCCCTTATTAGCCTCAACAAGAAATTGAGATCCCTCATCAAAATCTCTAAAGCCAGCTATAAAGGCAGAATTGCTTCAGACACTAAAAACGACCACAAAGTCTTCTATAGTTATATCAAGAATCTCCACGGCAATACCCAGGTTTGCTCTGAGTTATTGCACAATGGTACCTCCTATACTAAGCCAACAGATATTGCCAACATACTGGCTGACAGATTAATTGCCGACTTTACCCCCCCCCCCCAAAGGATCAATCACAATACCGGAGGAATGCCAGGCACCCAGCATTACTGCAGCACAGGTTAAAGCTGCATTGTCCAAGGCCAAGAACACAGCTTCCATGGGACCCAAGAATATCCCTAGATCTGTTCTACATGAACTACAAGGTAAACTGGCACCACATCTGTGTACCCTGATGAATCACAGCCTCACCTCAGGCTTTGTCTCTACCGAATAACACACTGCTACAGTAATCCCTCTCCATAAAGGGAGAGTGACTACAGACCCTGTGAATTATTGCCCCATTAGCCTGATGAGTCTGATATGTAAGGCTATGGAGTGCATCATCATGTACCTAATTAACAAGGATATAGGGAATCTTCAAACTCTAGATCTCACGCAATTTGGCTTTGTGAAAAGTAGATCATGCCTGGTCAACCTGGTTGACTTCTTTGAGTCAGTCACCAAAGCTGTGGATAAAGGCAAGGCAGTTCATACAGCCTACCTTGATCTGGCCAAGGCCTTTGATACCATTCCTCCCTCAGTAGTTATTGATAAACTCACCAAACTAGGCATCAACTCCTATATTGCTAGATGGGTTGCAAATTGGCTCACAGATAGAACCCACAGTGTGAAAGTAGTGGACTCGAAGTCAGACTGCTGACCAGTCATGACTGGAATCCCACAGAGATCGGTCCTGGGTCCTCTCCTGTTTGGCATCTAGTTCTCAGAAGTTCATGTCAACACGGAGGGAATCTGGCTGACCAAATTCACAGATGACTGCAAGCTGGGAGCCATTATTATCTCCCCAAGTGATGTAGACATCCTACAGAAAGACCTCACTGAGACCAATGACTGGAGTCGAAACCATGGCCTTAAGTTTAATGCCAAAGAATGCATTGTCATCCCCTTTGAGAAAAACTCAATTCCACTGAACACTGAAGGTGTTATAAGAGATCTGGGGACGCAGGTTGACAGCAACCATCCCTCTCAACTGTACTGAATTACTTGGTTTTTACCAAGGTTTGGGGTCCAAATAATGGGGTGCCACGATTCCCGAGTGGCACCCCTTAATTCCTGAATTTCCTGGCTTTTTTTATTTTAATTTTTTTTCCCGGCTTTTTGAGCTGACATCATCACGCGCGCAGTGACATCAGCTCTGTGAAACGGCCTGCCAGCCTGTTGGAATAGAGCTCAAAGGTTCAAGTGTGTGCATTTCTGGCTGCTCCAGCTAAGCCGTGAGGGAATGGAATAATGGTGGTAGCTGCAAGCAGGAATGGTAGTTCTGCGAATGGAAACAAGCCGTGAGATGATGAGGACTGCAGAGGAGGTATCAAGTATTTATTATGCTGCGCTGACGTTCGGGTTTAGTTTGTATGATGAGAAGTGTGTGTGTGACAATGTTTGTGAAAGTATTAATCCTTGAAAAAGCACGTTAAAAGCACCAAATGTGTAACTAAAAATTTCAAGGCACTCAAGAATTGTTACCAGACGCTGATATATAAAATAAACACTTTCAGTCAAAGAAAAAATGGAAACCATAAACGTTTTTGAAGAGCAATCCATTTTCCTTATATCTTTTTTAGGTAGGTTATTTTAAATGTTTTTTTCCTGAATGGAATTTTAATTGGATGGTAATTCTGGAGGGAAGAAATTATATAAAAGGGTCATTAAGTTGAATGGAGTCCACATCTGAAGAAGGTATATCAAAAATGGTTTATGGTTTCCCATTTTTCTTTGGCTGAATAAAGTGTTTATTTTGTATATCAGCGGCTGGTAACGATTCCTGAGTGCCTTGGATGTTTTAATGTTTGTGAAAGTGTGACAGTATTTCCTTTTGATACATATGTTGTCCTGACTTAAGACAGATATTGACTGCCAGATAATGCTTGCACTGTTGTTTATTTTATGTCGACCCAGACAATATTTGCACTGTTGTTTAATTTATGTCGCTGTTGTCATCTTCTGTATTAGGGAAACTTGAATCATGACTAAACATTTTCACTTACAGAAGAAATTATTTTTCTGAATAAATAAATAACTATATAATACACCATTTACTTTATACTATAGCAGTGTCCTTATAACTAACAACTCTTTAGGTTTTCAGTAAATACAGCTAGTGTGTTCTGATGGCTAAAGGCATTAAATCAAGAAAGAGCAGAGAAACACAGCTATTTCCAAAAGCTGGAACTAAATCAAATGAGTGAGTACAAGTGATTAACTGTTAAGGCAGTAGAAATAATGGTTAAGAAACATTCCAAGCACTTTAGGAAATAATTTCCTCTTAGAAAAAAGGTACCTAGTGAACCTAAAGCACTACTGAACAGCAAATTGTTTTATAGCATTAGCATTGTTTCTGATCAAGGGAATGATGCTTCTCAGAAAGCACGGCAGACCTGAATGCTCAGCTAGCACTGAAAAGACCAGATATTAAAAGTGCAATGCTTATGCCATAAGAGGAAAGTTATGACTCTGCAGGGACTGTTTACCATCATGGACAAATAGCGAGAGTCTTATGGTAACTTTAACAGCATTGCACTTTGACAGATTAGGAATGCATCCCTGAGGACTCAGTTGCTTCATCATTGTAGGGAGGAGGCAGAGGTAGAACCCAGTTGGGGGAATGAATGCTGCTATAATTTTACTCAGACAAATGGTTATAGGTTCATAGGTAGGTACTAGGCTATTGGCCCTAGTGCTTATGTAAGTCTAGCCAAAAAATGTACCCTGGCTTTCACCACCCAAGAAAATTATTTTCCTGTGCCCCTGTTGAGCAGATCCACAGAAGTGATCCCTGGGGTGAATTTCCCATTTCCCATCCAATCATCAATATTTTTCTTGAAGAGTGCTAATGAGGAGCTCTGTTTGACATAGATAGGTAGCCTGTTCCAGAGTATGGGAAGTCTCTGGGACAGGAATCTATCCCTCCAGCACATTCTGTTTATTGTGGTGGCAAGGTTTATGTCCCTAGAGCGTGTAACTTGGAGGGACTGGGACTTCTTTAAGTGGAGCATGTCCAACAGCTCTGGGTTTGACATAACTTTGTATGTTAGGCAGAGATCGCCCCTGAGTAGGCGATATGCGATGGAGTAAAGCTGTATACAGCTTTCTAATGGTATCAACCCTCTGATGGGAATGCTGCTATCTTATCCAGAATGCACTGCTCTAACGGTTACTATGACCAAGTAGAGAACTTCTGATTTAAGATGATTACATATTGGTTTTGTCTTCAGGGTGTGATTTCTGAGAACTGTACTAATTCCTGGATTAGAGTAGTACAGTGATGGTTAGTAGGTGCTCAAATAATCTGAATAAAAGAATGATTTATAAGCATACCATTAAATGAAGCCATCAGAAAGAAGTGCTGGATGCAGTTTTTAAAGCATGCAGATTTTACAGAAGCATCAATTTAGTCTTCTAAACTGAAATCTTAAGGGCTTCAGACACCTAGAGTGACATTTTTCCTGTAAAAGTACAATTGAAATTTCTCCAATATTTAGTTGCACACAGGACAACTAGTTTGCAGTAACAAGCACTGTCCACATAGTTGCAAACCGGATACTCCAGACAATGATTCATATTCTCACATTCAATGCTGTTTCAATGAATGTGAGTTTCAAGGGCAGAGAAGTTTTAATGCTAAGTCTATTTTCACTGTGAGACAGTATTGCTTTGTTTAGCATATGTCTATTAGTGTTTGTGCATTGTGCTATAAAATGTAAAAATAAAATTCAGATAATCGTTGTAGAAGTAAAGCAGTATGCACATTAGTGTTTATGGTAAATGGGGTGAAATAGCCAGGTAATGGGACATTGGAATGGCTGCAGGGGGACTCTGGTGCCATATTTTGGTTGTCTGTTCTTGTCTGTTCTTCAGTTTGTATTTGAAAGTTGGTATCCCACAATTCCATTGGAGTGGGTGGGGGTCACATAATTATGTATGCAAATTTCATATTAATCAGCGTACATATTTGTACCTATTTTCATGGGCCTCATCCAGATTTTTGATGTTTCCAGGTTGAAAGGTATGACAGCAACTTCTCCTTCAACCACCACATTGCCACTGCGGTCAGAAAATCCTTCTATGTGACACATCTCATTACCAAGGGTTTTGCATCCAGGAAGAAAGAGGTCATCATCTCTCTCTCTACTCTTCCCTCATTAGGCCAATCATCGAGTATAATGCCCCATTTGGCATGTACCTCACTAGACACATGCAACAGCTGGAAGGGCCACAAAAGTACCTCACAAAGAGGATCCTAGGCATTAAACAGATGTTTAATTCTCTGTCTCATATCGCCTGTTAACAGGCAATCTCTGCTTGACTTACAAAGCCATGTCTGACCCAGCTCTGTTAGAAATGCTGCATCTAAATAATTTCCAATCCCTCCACACCACACGCTCCAAAGACCTCAACCTCATTACCGCAATCAACAGAGCATGCTGGAGGGACAGTTTTATAACCCAGAGACTCCCCATGCTCTGGAATAGACTTCCCATACATGTCAACCAGAGCACCTCACTGGCCGTCTACAAGAGAAATCTTTTTTTTTTAAAACAGCTTTATTGAAAACATTAATAAAATAAATAAATATTTTGAAAAAAATTAAATAAGTTATTTTTTTTAAATTACAATATTTCAAAAAGAAGAAATTAATACAATACCTATAATAGCACAGTAAACTATGTACAATGATGTTCACTATATATCAAATAACAGGATCAATTAATTTAAGTTTGGCAGAAGAAAAATGAAAACATAGAATAAAAGATTTAAAAAAAAGAAAGATTACTGCATTAATCATTTATCCAGTTCTTTAACTAATAATTCTCGTACATTTTCCCATTTGTAATATAATTATGTATTCCTTGTAGATTTAGATTTGATAGTTAACATTTATAACTTAGATATTTCTAAGAGAAGGCCTTTAAACTCTTTAAATGAGGGAACTGATGAGGAATTTCAATTTCTTGTTATTATTTTCCTGGCAATGGATAGTACAGACCAGAGCAAAGAATATTTGTTTTTATTTATACAGTCTGGGACAGGTGTATTGAATAATACAAGTGACTTTGTAAGCATAAAATTGTCTGTAACAATTGCCTGCAAAAAGGTGTTAACTTCTTCCCAAAATTTCTTTAGTAATACACAGTCATAAAATATATGATTCCAATCAGCATTTATTACAGTGTTACATCTCCAGCAAACAACATCTTGTTTAGCTATCTTACTCATTTTCTGAGGTGTGATGAAAGATTTATGTAAAAATCTCCATGTGAAGATTCTTCATTTAATGGAGGAAGTGGTTTTGCTGGCTGACTGAAGGAAATTAACTTTGTCTTTTTCTGAGGGAATAAAACTATTAATCATCTAAATATACATCTAGATCTTTTTTAATTGCTTTATAAATATATGCTATACTATTTTTAACTGGTAAAGTATAAGTGTATAAAATCAAATATTGAATAAGTTTGGGTACTAAATTTTTAGCATTTGAGGGGATTAAAATTAACTTATCTTGAATATACTTTCTAAACACTTGCAAATCTGTCCAAAGTAGAGAGTTAAGGTTATATTCATATATAAGAGCATTAATAGATTTTGCCTCATTTTTATTTAACATTTGATGCCAAAACATTAATTGTTTTTGTTTAAACGACAACATTTTAGAATGATCTGCAGATAGAATTATACCTTGTGGATAGGCTATAGGGAAGATGAGGATCAGACAATTTTCAAAGATTCTAAACCTAAATATATAGTTTTAAAGGCCCTGAGAATTAAAATTATACACGTAGATTTAAGCATTTGAATGGAATAATTGGAAAAATACTCTCTCAAATTCCATATAAATGAATTATTTATTAACTGTGGTAGATGTTTGCTATCTTCGTTTTTGGTATTTTGGGATAAATTTAACATATATTCCTTCCATTTTGCAAAATACTCTCCATCTATAAGATAAACAATTGTTTTAATAACTGATGAAATTGAATAAAGTTCTAGATTTGGTAAAGATATACCTCCATTTTCCCAGCTATACATATGATAGGACATGCAATTCCATGCTTTATCGGATGCCATAAAAAGTTCTTAATCAGTGTGTTAAATTTTTCAATAAAAGAGCCTGTAGGGGGAATAGAGATAGATTGTATTATGTATAGGATCTTTGGAAGCAAGATAATCTTTATAATGGAAAGTTTTTCATCCATTGTAAATAAAATCTTGGTCCACTTACTAATTAGAGTCTCGGTTGTTATACTTTTACTATAATTTAGGTGTAAGATGTCTTTAATATTGGTTGCTATAACTATACCTAAATATGTTATTTGTTGGGACTGAGGTATATATTTTTTTATATTGGTCATGCATATTATAGCTTTTGGAACCAATTAGAAGAATCTGTGTTTTAGAGTTATTAAAATTAAGACCAGAACATTTTTGAAATATAGCCATATTTTTAAACAATTCTTGTAAGGTAGAGTTAGTACCACCAAGAGTGATTAATACGTCATCAGCAAACATTTGGATTGTTGATGTTTCATTACAATTTAACCTATATCCTTGTATGTTATTGTTATCCCTTATTAGGTTAGCCGAAGGTTCCATAATTAATGTGAATAAAAGTGGAGATAGAGGGCAACCTTGTCTGGTTCCTTTTACAATGGGTATGTTCTGGGATATACTTGTACCTATTTTTATGTAGGCTTGACTTTCATTATATAACTGAGTTATAAGGTTAATAAAGCTATTAGAAAAGTTTAAGTCCTTCAGTAAGATAAAAAGATAGTTCCAATTAACGGATTCAAATGCACAGTTAATATCTAAACTAACAAGAGTCAAATTATTCTTTAAGGCTTTTACTGATTCAATTAAAGTTATTGTTCTTTTGATGTTATCATAAGAAGTTCTATTAATTATAAAACCTGTTTGATCCATATCTACCAGGGATGGTAAAAAATGTTTAAGTCTGTCAGCATAAACATTTTATAGTCTGTGTTTAATAATGAAATGGGTCTATATAAAGCACATTTTACAGGATCTTTATCAGACTTTAGTGTGGGGGAAATAAATGTTTACTTCCAAGAGGGAGGTATAATGTTGTTATTTTGAGCTATATTAAATACTGTATGTAGTAGAGTTAACACTTTAGCAGGCAAAATCTTACAGATTTCAGAAATGATACCATAATTACCAGGAGCTTTATTTTGCTTAAGTTTGGTTATTTGATCTTTTACTTCTTTAAAATATATTTATCTATTAATTTTATTTGTGCTTCAGATAGTCTGTTCTTTATATTATTATGTATAAAAGATTGAATATCTTTTGTACTATTAATGCTATCATTGGGTTGGTTTAATTAAAAAAAAAATTCTCTAAACTCACTTAATATATTTGGTAAATCAGATACCATTTTTTTGTTGGAGAATAGATTTCTTTAATATGGTGAAGTTTATTTAATCTTTTAGTTTTGTTAGCTAGTATATTCATGGATATAGGATTTATAGAAAACGTTATAAGTTTATATTTTTCAAGATTTATCATAACTTTATGGTTTAAAATTTCCATATATTTATTGTTTAAAGTATTTATTTCATTCATTCTGTCTTTCTTATCTAGATTCTTAGAAGCATCAAGCCTTAAAGCATCTAACTTTGTTCGTATATCTTGAAGGTCTTTATCCCATGAAATTATTTTCTTTTTATACCAATCAATAACTTTACCATATAGGTAAGCTTTTAGAACTTCCCAAATGTATACTTCAGAAGTTCCCTGTGTACTATTAAGTTCAAAAAAATGTACTTCTGTAGTGAAGAAATCAATAACATATTTTAGTTTAATTATGTAAGCTGGTATCCTTTTAATTTGAACATTAAATGTGGAAATTAATATAAAATCGAATGTTATGGAATTATGGTCCGAAAGGGGACAAGAAATCACTTTTGAGTTTGATAAGAAATCAGTTAAGTTATTGGAAAATTAATACCCTATCTAGTCTTGAATATGAATTATGTCTATGTGAGTAGAATGTATAGAACAACGACAGCGTCAGTAAAATTATTAATATCTTTCATCATATATGAATCTGAAAATTCATTCAATAATTTAGCTATAGTTGGAATTTTCCTTTTACCACTGGTACTAGAGTCTTTTATGTCAGAAATACAATTAAAATCCCCAGCAAGAATAATACTACCCTTAGAAAACTGAACTATATGTTCTATATGTTGTTCAAGAGAAATCTTGATGAGTGGATGGGAAATACAATGTTCACCTCAGGGATTACTCCAGTGGCTCTACTTGATACAGCCAGTGGGAACTAACTTCGGGTTGCATGATGCCAGGGCACTTCTATGGGAAGCTTGTAAAGGCAGCAGGCCATTAGTCTAGTACACACCTATGAACCTATGAGTCAACTGCACTATATTCATGCAGATCTTTTCTCCTTCCTCTCACTATTACTATTATTGGTCCTAGTACGTTTTAACACAGGGCTCCTTACAGCTGGTGAAGTCCCTAGCACTCGAAGACAAGTTCTTCAAAGTCAGAGACTTGACTGTGCTGTAGCCTATACATCCAGCTGCTCGTGCTTAAACTCAAATAGTTCAACCAAGCAGATGGGTGCACACCAAAAGCTCAGATCCTAGGGAATGAAGTCCGGAAGTGCTCACAAACCAGTTAATTGGAAGTTTATGTTTAGGGAGGGAAGGGAGATTTTAGGTTTAAGGGAATGTTCAGGAGGTATCAGAAGATTACATTTATAATTGGGAGGGGAATTTTAGGTTTAGGGAGCAATTGGAAGGTATTGGAAGGTTACAGTTATGGAAGGGAGGAGGAATTTTAGATTTAGGTTCTGACTGGAAGATTAGGGTTAGGGAGAGGAGGCTGATTTTCGGTTTGGGGAAATAAGGTTAGGGTTAGGGAAAGAAGATGGATCTAGAGTTTGGGTTATGGTCAGGGATTTGGGAGGGACATTTAACCTATTGTTACTTCACAAAGATTGCGTTAGTGGCAGTTAGGGACTTGCCAACACAAGTGAGTGGCAACAGGGAAGTATCTCACAATGGTAAAGGTACATAAGAACTTGTATTAGCCCATTTAGTATCACAATCATCTTATCCTACTTTTCTGTCATACTGTCTCCTCATTTCATATTAATTTCAATTCCTCTGCCTTTTCTTTCCTTGAAGTCTGCTGAATATTATGTTAACACACACACACACACACACACACACACACACACACACACACACACACACACACACACAACCTATCCTGTAGCAACCAGGTACACTCCACATTTATGACTGTTACCTTTTACTCTAATACATATCATCTAACTATTTCAAAAAAAGAGAAAACCCCTTTGGTAAAGTAAATAAGCAAAGCAGAATTTAATATTTATCATACAATGAAGTTCCTGTGTGCACTTTTGGAACAAAAGCACTAAATATTTATTGAATTCTGCTTGACTTATTCATTTTACCTATGTGTTTTCTGTGTTTTGGTTTGTTGTCACATTGGAGGATAATGGAGTATGACTACCTCTATTCCTTTGAAAATAGACATACTTTTTACATTTGCATTTTGCTTACAAGTACAAAGTAGATGGTTAGATTTACTGCTGGTCCATTTGCTGTCTTTGTACATATTTATATCTTTTTCAATGTAGACTATGCATTCTACACTGTTAAATTTGCTTAAACGATGTATCACTACTCATTAACTAAATGTCAAAGTATAATTGTCACTGTCAATATGTTTACTTAGTGTTAATACAATCACCATTTTCTTCACAGTTATAATACTCCTTGTATATTCTCCCTATGCAGATACTCATTTTTGTTTTTTTGAAAATTAGATTTATATCATGACTTTCTTATAGAAAACATTTTATGCATGGGCTTTTCACTCTTGGCCTTCACTGTGCTGCACTTCCTATTCAACCAACAAAAAAATAAAAGTTATATACTTACCATAATGACAGACCCTGTCACCCCAGTCTGTCTGATATGACATATGGTTCCTCAAGCCCCAGCTCAAATCTCAACCAGCTCATTTAGTGCTTCACCATCGAGCCCTTCCTAAATTTCTTTCCAATTCTCCTCCCTGACAAACTCAGATTAAGTTTTTTATAAGTGCATTTGTACTGTCTTTGACTCAGGATGAAGATCCGTAAATATACATAATGTCACGGGGGGGGGGGGGTTGTCGTATCAGACAGACTGGAATGAAAGGCCCTATAGTTATGGTAAGTACATAACTTTTGTATCTAATTCATCCAGTCCACCCAATCCAACATCTGAATCAGAATCCCCAAGCTACTACAATCCTGGGTGGCCTTAATACAGGAGATCTTCAAGGATGGAAGCCCTGGCTCTGGACATTACGTCCAATTTATAGTGGTTGGTAAATGTATGAGTTGAAGACCAGGTGTCAGCTTGACAAATTTCATCCAAAGACAAAAAAACCTAAACCTGAAAAAAAGCTGTTGAGGCTGCAATGACTCTAGTGGAATGAGTTTTGGGCTTAATGGGCAAAGGTTTATTTTGGGAAGTGTAAATAAAGGAAATACAGTTCAACAACCATCTGTGAATGGAAAATCTTAAAGTCCTTGCTCAATCTGTTGTGTGTGAATGAAACAAATAAACTGCTTATCTTTTCTAAAGGAAGCTATCCTGTGAAAGTAGAAGCAAAGTTGCCTGTGCACATCCAATGTACATAAAATATATTCTCCTTTTTTTGATAATTCAGGGAGAACATTGGAAGATACGTGGACAGTGAACAGTTGGATTCAGAAGGTACTTTTGGAAGAAAAGAAGGATCGGTTCTGCAGGTAACCTTACCTTTATGAAAAATGATGTACAGAGGAATAGAAGATAAAGCATGAAGTTATAAAACCCTCCTGGCTAATGTGACAGCCAACAGTATAGTTTTCCAATATAAGAATTCTAATTTTGCAGAAGCAGTTGGTTTAAATGAAGGTCTGGACAATGCTCCCAAAATGAAATTTAAGTCCCATAGAGGAGACTGATCCTTTATGGGAGGTTTCAAATGGAATATACCTTTAAGAAAGGCTTTACATAGCTTGTGAGAAGCAAAGAAATAGTCATGAAAGCCAATGGGGAAGGAGGAGATTGCTGCTAACAATACCATGATAGTGCAGAAATTGGAATCAGGTGAAATCTTGGAAGACAAGAAACATAAGACATCTACCATGGGTGCTAGAAAAGGTTCATCATTATGAGTTTCTATCCAAATAGCAACTCTCTTCCATTTATTATGATACTTTTTGCATGTAGACAGTTTCTGATAAGCTGTATGTGTAAAACATCAGAGAAAAGGGAGGTATCCCATGCCATCAATGAAATTCAAGAAACCATGCAGTTAGCTCCAGGTTTGGAAGGTCCAGACAGGGTTGTCTGGGTGGGTGGGTGGGTGGGTGAGAATCAGACCCAGTATTGGATCTAGGAGCTAAGGGCATTTTTTAGGTGAGGTTTTAGGAGGGGTAACCAAATCTGTCTTGGCCGGATTGGGGCAGTAAGGATGACTGTGGCCTTGCACCAAATGGCTTTCTGTATGAATTTGGTCATAAGCAGAGTAGAGGGATATGTGCAGAGTAGCCTTAGAGGCCTATGACTGGACAGAGCATCACTGAGGTTTGGTCCTTGGTAAGGGAGAATGCAAAACTGTAGTTGGTGTTCTGTGGGGTCACAAACAGATTGCGACATGGCTTGGCCAAGTGAATGAAAGTCTTCTGTGTTATCTCTGGATTCAGGAATCACTTATAAGGAAGAAGGAGATTCCTGCGTAACATGTCCACAAGATTGTTGAACCTTCCACTAAATTGCAATCAGTGACAGGCCACAGTCTGTTGCCATATCCTCATTGCTTTTGCAGAGGAGCGGGTAGGATCTGCCCCCCCCCCCACTTGTTTATGTGCCAGACTGCTGTCATATTGTCTTTCTGAATGTTTATTACCCCTAGAGGAAGGCAGTCATGTAATTCCTGTAACAAAAGGAGAAATGTCTCCATCTCTAGGCCATTTATGTGAAAACAAGCTTCTGAATCTGACCAGGAACCTTGAACCACTACCACTTCACAATAACCTCCACCCACATCCAAAGGAAGATGCATCTGTGGTTGCAGTTGTTACTGGAGAGGGACTTGGAAGGGTCTGCCTGCAGCTACCAGAAGTGAATGAAGCAACCATTTTAGACATGCTTTGCATGAATGAGTTATATCGATGGGAGCAGGTTGAGAGTTGTACTTCTGAGACCACTGGGACTGGAACAACTATTGGGGAATTCTCATATGGTAATGAGTGAACTTCACTTTAAGAATTGACACTGCCATTAATCCTAAGGCTGTCAAGACCAACCTTGTCAGAGGATGGTCGGTTTCCAGGGTAGCCCAAACTGCAGTTTTCAATTATATGATTCTGTCTTGTGGTTCAGAAATCAAAGTTACAGTTGTGCACAAATGACAGCCCAGAAAACCTATAAGCTGAGTGGGGTCCAGATTAGACTTTGCTAGATTTATCATTATACCCAAGGAAACAACGAGACAAAGCAAGTATTCCTTTGCCCGATGAAGTGACTCTCTGGAGGAGGCACCCAGGAGACAGTCATCTGAATATGGAAAATTTTTGAATCCCTGCTATTGTAGATGATCTACTACTACAGCCATGTATTTGTGGAACACCCTGGGGGTTGTGGTGAGACCAAATAGCAGGACTCTGAACTGAAGAAGACTGGCTTCTAAATGGAAGTGTAGAAATCTCTTGCACGCCTCTTCTATCATTATATGAAGTTAAGCATCTTGGAGATCTAAAGAAAACAACCACTTGTTCTTCTGAAAACAAGGAAGAATAGCTTGCACTGTGGCTATCTGAAAGTTATCTTTCTGACATAATCAGTTTGGAGGCTTAGGTGAAGAATGGGTTGGAGGCCCTTTGTTTTCACTGGAATCAAAAAGAAGCATGAGTAGAATCCTGACCCATGCTGGTCTGGTGGGGCCTAGTGGATGGATCCTTTTTGTAAGGAGAGAAAAGAGCTCTTGCACAGCAGCCTTTGCATGATTGTGTGGGACATCAGGTAATGGGAATTGGTGGGGGAGAAATCTCCAAAAATGGAATTTTATAACTTCTGGATATTATCCCTCGTAGACATTAGTCTTGTGTGATGATAAGCTGTGAGTGAAGGTAGAGGGATATACATCGCATGAGTTGGGCAAGCCTTCAGGGATTCTGAAGTCACCTGTCAGAGGAAACCAATGGAATTCCTGGTGCTGCATACCTCCCCAGATTCTGGGCCTACATCCATTGAAATGGCCACCTCTGTCAGAAGAAGAGTGAATCTGACAGTAAGACTTAGAAAATCCAAGTGATCAAGCACCCTTTTGGTCATTACTAAAGATGTGCTGAGATGTCTCTAACTTCTTACCTACCACAGACAGTGTCTTGTCATCCTGCTCAATCTTCTGCCTCTGTTCTTTAACTGTTTTAACAACTAAAGTGGTTCCTTTGAAGAAAGCATTAGAAAATGATGCTTTAAATTTGCCTGTAAAATTGCACAAATACAGCTGTGTGTGATGCTCATGGTGATGCCTGTTCCAGTTGCTCTTGCTGCTCCATCCACTGCTTTAGGCAGAAGGCGCATGAATCGGTTGGTGATATTGGACATTGTGGACAGAGTAGCCTAAAGTTGCTTCTGTGACTCTGGTGTTATGGGGTTCTTCTGAGTGGATAAGACTTGCTGAGTGAGATCCCTCTTGAATCTGGTCATATGAGTGGTGTAGTTCATGGCTCAGATCACAGTGGAACCAGAAACATAAGTTTACTTCTGCAGTCTATCCACAGCTCAAGACACCGTTGGGCAGATGGACAGATGAAAAGTCTTCTGACTACTCCTTCTTAGTGGCTGTCATATTATAATGGAGTCCACTGGAGCAGTTTTTGCCCATAAGGTTTTTCTGGAGAGGGCATCAAAGTGTCTTGTCTAACTTTCTGGGGACTGACTCACGTGTTGGACTTCTACTATGAATTTTTTCTCTGCTAACTCCACCATTTTGACAGCTGGTGGGACCTCCAAGGAAGTAAAAGGGGTCCTTCTGTATGCCTCAAATAGCACTGATTTGTGGCTGGCCATAATTCCCTCTGTCTCATGAGCTCCAGGATCTCTGCAAAGGAGACCTCATTGGAAGTGGATTGTAGGGAGCCCTATCAGTCATAAGTATCTGAAGTGACAGACTCATTAGGTGAGTCAGTGTGCTTCCTTTTGCACATCCTCCTCTTAACTCATAAGGGGGATGATGCTTCTAAGTCCTCTGAGGACTGTTTCTATGGTAATGCAAAAGATTTGGAGTCTACAGAATGAATATGACTAGATGACACCTGTTGAGAAAACAAGCTCAAAGAAAGAGGGTCATAGGATGAAACCATAGTCATAGGACCCTGTGGATCTGCCTTGATGATTTCTCTCCAGCACTCGGAAAGCTGCACCAACTTCAGTGGGATTCAAAGAAACTGCACCTGTGGCCAGATCCAGCTCTTTATATGGATAGAGATCAAATAACCCCGATGGAATCCTCTGATCTGACTGAGTGGCTAGCACCATGGGGGGACCACAGCCAAGGTCTCAAAAGCTGTCTCCAGTAACACCTGAGGAGCCAGCCATTCACATGATCCCTCAGCCCTGAGAATCTGTCATCGGGTCTAAATGCAGTCAAGACAGTTGAGTCAAATCTAAAACCGATGGAGCCAAATAAACCTGGATTGACTCTTAGACCACAGGATCTGGGTTACACATGAAACCAAGACCAGAGTCAAAACATGGACCGGTGAGTGTGCCTGGATTGGGGTAAAGTGTATGGATTAAATTGACTTCGGAGCTGATGGAGTCACAATAACCTAATCTTGAGTTGTGTTTTGAGAAACTTTTCCAACTTTCCAACCGATGATCCAGATTAACTTTGGAGGCACATTTTTGAGATATAATGGACCTTGTTGAGAAGGCCAAAGAAAGTCTCAAAGCAGATTTTCCACTCTCTAGGGAGAATCTTGAATAGTAGTAGTAGCCATTGACTCTGAATTCAGAGGTGGGGTATAAGGTGGAGTTTGTACCACATGTTTTTCAAGTGTAAAGAGTCGTCAGGGTTGAAACTGGGCCTGAACTCAAAGAGATGTTTCATTGGCTCCAAATTATTGGCTTTTGGAGCTTTATCTGAAGATTTCTTAGTTTTGACAGGCACTAGAACAAGAGGAAGGAGTCTTAAGGATAAGTTTATTCCTCCTGTCTGACAGGGCTCTCGGCTAAGGCAGCACAGATGACACATGAGGCATTAAGATATGCTAGCCCTAAACAGGCCAAGCATAACTGATTGTGGTCTTATGGTGGAATTTTATGACCCCATATTTTGAGCATTTCTTAAAGCTAGAGGCTTTTTGATCCATCAGAATACAAGAAATCAATAACCATGGAGTTGCATTAAATATATACATAAATCAGCTACATAAAACACACACACACATATACAAAAGGAAGAACCTACTTATATAACAAAGGCCAAAAGGCTGCAGATATCTACATATATGCTATCACCTAGCTTTTGAAACTAAATAAGAGGTGGAGCACTTACCGCCTAAGATTGGCATTGCTTCTCCAAGATGTAGCAAATTAGATTTTAGATAGTCAGGGAGGAGAAGGATATGATGGAAAAGAAAATTTAGGAAGGGCTGTAGGCTGGAGCACTAGATTGGCCAGACTGCAGTTGGGGCTCAAGGACCCATATGTCGGATCAGACGTACTGAATGAACAGGATCAAATATTACACAACCAATCAGCCAAACTGAGTTTGGGAAATAAGAAACCAGAATACCTAAAGAAAACCCAGACATGGGAACCCATGCAAACTCCACAAATTTAGATTCAACCATTAGCCCTAGAACTGTTATTGATGAGACAGAAAACTTACCCATTGAGCCACCATACCATTCAGACTGTGTGTTATGGTGGAGTTTTATGTACCGTGTTGGTCTATAAACATATATGCAGTGGAGACAGCATCAAAGCTCTTAAAAAGGTAATCATCATCATCCCCCTTTTTCCCACTTACATGGGGTCGGGGTATCGTATTAACTGTCACCAACTCTCTCGATTCAGTGCCACTCTCCTGCCTTCTTCAACACTCATGCCTGACTGTCGCAGATCTTCTTTCACACAATCCATCCACCTCTTTACTGGATGCCCGCGCTTCCTCTTACCTTCTTCCTGTCTGTCCCAAATCTCCCTTACCAGATTGTCTTCTGCTTTTCTACACATGTGCCCATACCATCGTAATCTTTTCTCTTTGATCTTTTCTGTGATTGGAGCTACTTTGGCTTCTGCTCTTATGTCCTCATTTCTTCGCCTGTCCTGCAGTGTGCATCCTACCACCTTTCTCAGGCACTTCATTTCCATCACCTCTAGCTTCTTCAACTGTTCTGCCTTTACTGCCCAGGTTTCTGTACCATACAGTAGTACTGGTCGCACCACTGTCTTGTACACCTTACTTTTCAGCTTCTTTGGCCTTCTTCTGTCATAGACTACACCTGATACTCTATGCCAGTTGGCTGCAGCCCCTCTGATTCTAGCTTTGACCTCTTCATTCAGACTACCCTTCTCCTCAACCACCCCTCCCAGATACTTGAAGCTGTTTACCTGTTCCACTATCTTCCCATCTATCTCTATTCTCAGCTTCTTCTGATTTCCCCAATCTGCTGCCATTACCACTGTCTTATCTGTGCTTAGTTTCATCCCATGTGCCTTCAGATTTGCATTCCATTCTCCTATCCTTTGCTGAAGTTCTAGATCAGAGGTAACCCATGTTCTTCTAAAGATGTTTTATTTGTTTATTTGGATTTGTTTACCCAGAATGTCTAACTGGGTTGAAAAGTCCTTTTTAAATGGAGGCCTGGAGAGAAAAGCTACACAGAAAACTGAACAATAAAATATGAGAGATACATAATAAAGTAGAATTTTAAAACAGTTATTACATCAAAACTTGGTATCCTGTAGATTCATTTACAGCAGTTTTGGTGAATGTAAAAAGATTCAATAATGTTCACCAAAAGTATTTAATCTTTCTCAACTGTTGTCTGACAGTAGATATGGTGTATGTATATATATATAAGTTCAGGGAATGAAGGAGGTGTGCCTTGGTTCCAGCAAAAAAAAAACCCTCCGAGGTTTGGCAAAAGTAGTTTTGGCAAATATTTCTCATGTTTGTGTTCACTGAAACTGATTTCAGTGATGTAACATGATTCCCAAAAGTTCAGCAGCTGCGATATCACATTAGACAGCAGAGAAAATGTTTACATGCACAGGAAATGAGGTAGCTGAAATGAAAGAGAAAAATAATTTTATAATAAGGGTATCGAATGAGCATAAGTTTCTATGTAATGTTACTTCTGCCAGGTATTAAGAAATGGAAGTATAAGGGAAGGAGAGTTAAAGAATAAAAGGATGAAAGTGAAGACTGAAAAGTACAATGTAGAAATGTTTAAGTTGGTAGACGTTACAGAAGTGTACCAGTGATGCATATGAGGGGGACAAGAGGAGGAGAAAAGGCCATGCAGACAAGTGAAAAATAAATAGGAAATATGGAGTGAAAAATAGGTCTGGAAGTAAAACGGAGGCAGGAGAGAGAGACAGAAGAGGACATGTATAAGCAGCATTGAATAAAGGGAGAGTGACAATAAGAGAAAATAGCAAAATCGAAGTGGTGATTTATAAAAGCTCCATCTAAATAGTTCTAAAGAAGTGGCTACATAGACACTAACATGAGCAAGAAATAAATACAGAAGGTTATTTTGGAGATGAACATGAACACAGCCATAAGTCTATCGTGTACTGTTTTATGAAGGATTTCAATCACTTTAATACATCAGTATGACTTTAATGTACATCAAGCCATAAATTTACAAAAAATATAATTACAATTTAATGCTAAGCAAAAACAAAATACAACAAAAAGAAAACATATTTCAACAAGCATGTTCAACAACAGAAAAAAGCAAACAAGTTGATAAATATGTTTTAATTCCTTAGAGTTTAATAATTACAAAGCTTTGCTAACTCCTTTGAAAGCAGCATTTCCTGCCCATCTTTCATTGAACATACACTTATAACTTCTTTTTTTACCTCCAAGATCTGTACTCCAGATATGAAGTCAAAGTTAGCAGATGTTTTCTTTATACTCTAACAAATGTTACTTTTCTAACAATGTTGGTTACCTTTGTAGAGATTTAACTACACTAGAATAGTATGTAGCAGACTGGTTTAACATTTCAAAACTAGTTTCATTCTGAAATATATAAAAAGGTTCATAACAAAGCAATGTAATAAACTTGCAATGCAATATACCAGCAACCCCCAGACTAATGCATAAAGTGCATTCCTTGCACAAAACAAAAGTAGCTCCCTATGTAACCTTTTACCAAGTAGTCAAACATAACTTCAGCATCTGTAATGCAAGCGCTAAGTGTTTTCACAGCGATAAATTTGTAGGTACACAGCAACATTACAACTTCCTATTTAGACATGTAAAGCCTCTCCAAAGTAGAATAATTCTCAGTTTTCATTTTATCATAACACTTCTAGGCATCTGGACTGCAAAACGTTTCAAAGCTCAGGACATGATGCTTGTGAACACTTTCAGAAGATCAACAAATTCCATTACTGCCTTACACTCAACACTAGGCTGAGCTACACATTCAAACTACAAGGTTACAGTTGACGAAAATCTACATTGTGCAGCCTATAGTTTGAGTAGTTATAGTCGCCCTCTTACTACTCAATGTTTGTGGTCCATAAAATTTGCCAGTGATATGTACATTCATAGCCAGTTTATGGAAGATCCTGTAGCAACATCTGGGGACAATAAATGTTACCTTAGTGAATCAGTTTCTGCTTTATTATTGACAAATGGTGAAGTGATACATACATATATTCTCCTAGATAGCAGGGACTGTAACAGCTAAGTAAATAAGAAATGTAAAATATGTCATCTGAAAACAGCTTTTATTCAGAGTCCAAGCAAATAGTTTGCAAAATTATGTTAAGTACACCTGTAGTGTATGCAGCATTATGTCTTCATCCAATGAAATGGTAACATACAAAGAAATTATGCCTTACCATAGCATTCCATCTGTGGTGTCGATCTTCACTTATCCTTGACTGTGGGTTTGTGCCTTATCTCAAAACTGACTCGGCCATTATTCCAACTTGCACCTTCCAAAACCTCTCGAGCTCAGCTCTACTGATAATGCTCCTCTCAAGATCATCTCAAATTGAGTTTGCATTAGATAGTGAAGGGACCAAATAGAAAAAAACTAAAGAACTAGATGTTAGAGACCATGTCTGTAGCCAGAGTTCAATAATATACTGCAAGAGCATAGAGCTGCTCTACCAAGAAATCTGAGAAAGGAGGGGGAAGGTGAGTGGGAATGTCAAGGATAAGTGAAGATCGACAACACAGATGGGGCATTATGGTCAGACATAACTTCTTTATCTGATGTTGTCAAGTTTCGCATTATCCTTGACTGTGGGACAGAGTCCCAAGCTACCAAATCTTGGGAGGTCTCAAGGAAGAATATTCCTGAGTACTACTGAACAAAAGGACGTATGTCCCCTGGACACCAGATCCAACTTGTAATGAGTAATAAAGGTATGCGGAGATGCTCAAGTAGTTGATGCGCAAATGTCATCTATTGAAGCTCTGGCAAGAAAAACTGTGGAAGCAGCTATTGACCACATTAGAATGTGCTTTGACAGACTTTGGAAGCCGCACAATGTTTTTGTTATAAATGAAAGTTTTGCTATCTTTAATCTATCTACCCAGAGTAACCTTTGAAACTGGCTTGCCCAGGGTAACTGAAGAGAAAGAGACAAATAGCTGATCAGATTTTTGGAATTCCTTTGTTCTGTGGAGGCAGAAATGTAATTGTCTGTGAACATCTAACAAATGTTGACATTATTCCCCTTTGTTCATATAACTGGGAAAAAATACTGGAAGTTGTATAGCTTGGTTGATATTAGGTTCAGATACTACTTTTGGTAAAAAGGAAGGATTTGTTCATAAAGATAATCTGTCCTTGTGAAAGATTAGATAAGGTGGCTTGCAAGATAGGGCATGTAACTCAAACTCTTATGACATAAGTAGCGGCTACTAAAAAGGAAGTTTTCCAGGATAAAAATTTCAAATCACAGTTTGCAGCTGGTTCAAATAGGGGCTTAATTAGAGACTGTAGTACCAGAGTTAAGTCCCAAGGAGAAGAAGAATCCTTGTAGGGAGGTTTCATTAATAGGGTTCCTTTCAGAAAGACTTTATAAAGTTTGTGGGACATTAAAGCCATGCTATTACAACCATTATGGTAATTAGAAATTGCAGCAAGGTGAACTCGTATGGTTGAAGAGGAAGCTCCATCATCAAAAAGCAATGCCAAAAATTCCAAGACTTTATGAACTTTTGCAGAATATGGGTCTAAATTGTCGTCTGGTGCCTATTTTGAAAACTTTTGCCACTTGCAAATGTATAATCATCTAGTTGATAGCTTGTGTGAGGCTAATACAATTCATTGTTCTGGGGCAGTAAGACTGGTATGCCTGGCTATCATTGGAAGTGATGAAGCCATTCAGTGAACTTTATATTTTGGAGATTCAAGTGAACAAGTCCTTCTGGATGGGATATCAGATCTGGAACAGGGTCCCGAGTCCAAGGTTCCCGAATTAAGTGAGGCCAGAGGAAGGGAATCCATATCTGTCATGGCCAGAATGGAGCAGTGAGAATTATCTTGTTCTTCAACTTGATGGCTTTTTATAACTATGTCAAGAATCTAAATGGCAATGCTCTGATCTGCTCTGAGCTACAACAGAATAGCATTAATATACTGATCCCAAGGATATTGCCAATATCCTGGCAGATCAATTCAGTGCCAACTTCACCCCTCTCTCACCTCCTAAATGGTGCATCTCAATACTGGAAGACTGCCAAATTCCGGTAATAACGGCCACACAGGTAAAAAATGCGCTCTCCAAAGCTAGGAATACAGCATCCATGGGACCAGATCTCATCCCGGCCTGTATATTACATGAACTATAAAATGAACTGGCACCTCACCCAAGTGTCATGTTTAATCATAGCCTCATCTCAGGCTTCGTGCCCACTGAGTGGCGCAAAGCTACAGTTATCCCACTCCACAAGGGGGGATCCACCTTGGATCCTGTGAACTACCGCCCCATCAGTCTGACGAGCCTGATCTACAAGGCCATGGAACGTATTACCATGGAGCTTATAAGAAAAGACATTGGCAACCTTCAAACACTGGACCCCACCCAGTTTGGGTTTGTGAAGGGCTGATCTTGTCTCCTGAACCTGATCGACTTCTTCGAATCAGTCTCCAGAGCCATGGACACGGGTAAGGCAGTCCACAGCCTATCTGGACCTCGTCAAGGCCTTTGACACCATTCCCCACTCTGGAATCATAACTAGACATACTAAGCTGAGCATTAATCCCTACGTCACTCGATGGGATTGCCAACTGGCTTACTGACAGAACCCACATTATAAAAGTAGTCGACTCCAAATCCAGCTCCAGTCAAGTGAAGAGTGGAGTACCTCAGGGTTCAGTCCTGGGACCGCTCTTGTTTGGCATCTACTTCTCTGAAGTACAGGCCAACACTAAGGGACTCTGGCTAACAAAGTTCGCAGATGACTGCAAACTGGGGGCCATTACTGAATCCCCAAATGATTAGGATACTCTACAAAAGGGCCTTACAGAAACAGATGCTTGGTGCCAGAGCCATGGGCTCAAGCTCAATGCCAAGAAATGTATAATTATCCCCTTTGGGGAAAAAACGTACCCGTGAATTACCACATAGGTGGCAGTACACTAAACACCGAAAGTGCGATAAGAGACTTAGGGACACAGGTGGACAGTGGTCTCACCTTCGATAACCACATCGCCACAAGAGTCAGGAAACCCTTCTATGTGGCACACCTCATCACTAAGGGCTTTTCATCCAGAAAAAAGGAGGTCATTGTCCCACTGTACTCATCCCTCATTAGACCCATTATAGAATACAATGCCCCATTTGGTATGTACCTCTCAAGACATCTGCAACAATTGGAAAGGCCACAGAAATACCTCACTAAAAGAATCACAGGCCTAAAGCAGATGCCCTACGCTGACCACCTTAAAAAACTCCAGCTATACTCTGTCACATATAGTCTACTCAGAGGCGATCTCTACTTAACATACAACGCCATGTCAAACCCAGAGCTGTTGGACATGTTACACTTAAAGAAATCCCAATCACTCAGAGCCACATGATCCAGGGATCTAAACCTTGTCATCAAAATAAAAAAAAATATGCTGGAGGGATAGGTTCCTGACCCAGAGACTCCCCAGACTCTGGAATAAACTGTCCATACATGTCAAGCAGCGCACCTCTTTGGCCCTCTTCAAAAGGAACTTTGATGATTGGATGGGAGAAAGGAAACTCACCTTGGGGATCATGTCAGTCACCCTGATAGACAAGGGTCCAGGAAAGTAAACAGTGTGGGAAGAAATAGTCAGGGAATTGTTATGGCTAGGCTTGTATAGGCCCTAGGGCCGATAGCCTAGTACCAGCCTATGAACCTATGAATTGCAATACAAGAGGGATGAGGGAAAAGGCATACAGTAGATCATGGAGCCAATCATGGAAGAGAGCATCTCTTGGTGACTCCCCCAGAGAGGGGATCAGGCAAAATAGCTGCTGCATTTGTTGTTCAGAGGGGAAGCAAAGAGAATGCAGCATGGCCAGCCCCATTAATGGAATATCTTTTCTGCCAAAGTTAGGTTGAGAGACCACTCGTGAGGCATTAGTATGCTTCTGCTCATCTTATCTGCAATCATGTTAGAGCTCCCCGGAATGTGTGTTGCTATCAGAAAGTGGTTGGGTAAAAACTCCCATTGCCAAACTCTGAGAGCTTCTCAACAAAGAAAATAAGATCTGGTTCCCCCTGTTTGTTGATGTACCACACCACAGACATATCTGTTTGGCTCACAATCTTTCCTAAGGAGAGGGTTTCTTTAAATGCCTTCAAAGCTAGAAGCACCACCCTCATATCTAAAACATCGATGTGCAAATTGGCCTCCATCTGGGACCATGTGCCTTGGACTGTGCTTCCCAGATAATGACCCCCATTCTGGGAAGCATCCACGGTCACTATGGCTTGGAGTTGGGGAGGAAGAAAGAAATGGCCTGATAGGATGTCGGAGTGCAGCAACCAAGTGAGGTTTTGTTTGCAGGAATTGATGATCCGAATTTGATAGGACATTGTATGTTAGTAAAGACCATTGTGATGCCAAGAGCCACTGCAGAATTCTCATGTGAAACCTTGCCAGTGGCACTAAGGTTATGGTGCCCACCATAGATCCTAAAGTTTGCAACACCAGCCTTGTGGGTACTTTGGTTTTGCAAATAACCTGGCTGACTTTTGATTTTATTCTCTGAAGCCTTTCCTGAGGGAGAGAGGCGATACATGAGTTTGTGTTCAGAACTGCTCCTATGAATTCCGAACATTGGGTTGGCTTTAGCTGAGATTTCTCGTAGTTTAATGTGATTCCTAATGAGTTGCAGGTTTGGAGAACATAGTGCCTTGCTTGTAGCAGTAGATGCCTGGTGGTTTGCGGTAATGAGCCATTCATCTAAATATGGAAACACTCGTATTCCTTGCAGTCTGATGTGAGCTGCCACTACTGGCATGCATTTGCTGAACACCCTGGCAGCTGTGGTGAGGCTGATGGGTATGGCTCTTAACTGATAATGACGGTCTCGCAGCCGGAAGTGCAGAAACCTTCTGGAGCATTTGTCTATTTTTATTTGACAATACGTACCCTTTAGATCTATCAAGCACATCCAATCACCTTTTCCTAAGAACAGAAGAACAGACTGAATAGTGACCATCCGGAATTTGGTATATTGAACAGATTTGTTCGGAATGCTAAGATCTAAGATTGGTCTCCAGTCCCCAGTTTTCTTTGGCACTAAAAAGAATCTTGAGTAAATTCTGGATCATATCTGGTCTTTTTTTAATTTCTCCAAGTCTTTTGGGTTTCTAATACCATGACAAGAATGGACCCCATACCTACGTTAAAGTACGATTAAAGTTCATGAAATTAGTATTGTTTCAATCTTTGATGTCAGCTCTTCGCAGCACCTGCAGTGTGCCCAGTAATGACTCCTCCTGCAATTCGTATGGGGTTACATGGATCGGTAACATATCTAAATATGATGTAGATTCTTTTCAATAAGATCCGTTGCCCCTGCTGCTATTGGAACTGTCAGGGTATCTTTCTTCCACATTGCTCTTGTTTCTGTCTGCAGATCCTGGTGTTTTATGAATTTGTGTGTCTCTGTACGCAAGACACTGTAGTTACTGGGTGTGGTGATTTCAATGATCAATGCTACTTTTGTCTTCTTTTCTTGGACCACTATATCCAGTTTTCTAGCATCAATCTTTTGAACTGTTGGCAATGGGTGATCCCATGTGATATAAACCATCATTTCCTATGATGCATTGTGGCTCATATTTCCAGTGTTTTTCAGCCACGTTGATACCATAATGTTTGCACAATCCCCACTGCAACAGTCTCGCCACATTATTATACCTTTCAGTATACAGTCCTTCTGCCATTAGTGTGTCGCAACCAGCAAAAAGGTGTGTGACGGTTTCCAATTCGGTTTGCAAAACCTACATTTGTCTGTTTCTCCCACATGTTCAATGAACTTTGTAAACCAGCGTGTACATAGCCCACTGTCTTGGGCTGCCAATATTAACCTTTCATTCCTTGGTTTGAATTTGCCTCTCTTTAACCATTCCTGCATTTGTTCCTGATCAACATGAGGTTCTTCCAGAAGTTTTCTATATTTGCAACTATATTTATGCTTTTTCCACATTTCTTGCTTTCTCATCTGGTCCTTTACCTTATATTCTTTTTGTTTTTTGGCACATTCAGTTGCTGCCTCTTTTTTATCTACTGGTTTGACTTCCATTCCTGCTTGACATTGATATGCTTCTGCTAGATTAAACAGATAAGTCATCTTAGATTTATTCTCCTCATGTTTCAAAACTTTCACTACATTTGAATCTTGTGAGGTCAGCAGATATGTGTGGAGTCCCACGATTGTAGATCTGTACATGTAATTAACTTCAAAGAGGCCCATCCCTCCTTCAGAACAGGGAATATATAATCTTGGTATACACTGATTTTTATAAATCATTTGGTGAGCATGAAGCATCCTTCTTGTTTTAATATCTAATCTATCCAACTCCTTTTGGGCCCAGTCAATCACTCCAAAACTGCAAGTTAGGACAGGAAGAGCAAATTGGTTTACAGCTTGGATCTTGTTCCTAGATGTCAATGCTGTTTTCAGGATTAATTTAAGTCTTCTAAAGTATTCCTTTCTGAGTTTTATTCGCATTTGTTCATGTTTTATTGCTGATCCTTCATCAGTTCCCAAGTATTTATACACTCCCTCTTCCTGAAGTTCTTTTATATCACATTATTGTTCCAGACTGATGTTTTCCTGGTGCTGCAGTTTTCCTGCTTTAAAGGTTGCTTTTGCACATTTACCAAGACCAAATGACATTCTAATATTATCTGAAAAAGTTTTGACAACCTGCAGCTGTTCTTTCAGTTCCTCATCTGATGAGCTATACAGTTTTAAATCATTGACAAAGAGAAGATGAGAAGTCATTAGACTTTGTTGTTTTCTAGGAGCCTAATTGTAGCCCTGGCCTAAGCTGTTAAGTAAACAGCTTAATGGGTTAATGGCAAAGCAGAATAGCAACAGTGACAGGAAGTCACCCTGGACAATCCCCCTTTGAAATTTTTATCCCTGGGATAATAATCTGTCCTTTGTTATGGCTTAGTTGCAAAGTGGTCTGCCATTGTTTCATGCTCACTGTAGTCAATCAGTGTAGGGTGTACCTTATACATTTTTAAGCACTCTTTTATCCATGAATGTGGGATACTATCAAATGCTTTGTTTGTAGTCAATCCATGACATACTTAGATTCTTCCCTTTTTTACAGTTCTCCACTATAACTTTAACAACAAATGATCCTTTGTTCCGTATGACTTTCTTTTATTGCCTTTTTGTTCTACTGCCATAAGTGAGTTTTCTTCTAAATGACTATAAACTCTGTTGGCTAACTCATTCATGATCCATGGTGGGACTGCTTGGATGGCTCTTTTGTCGACCAGTTTTTGAATTTTTAGTAAGCCTCCTCCCTGTGACTGGGTGGAACATCCAGGATTCTTTCTGGTTGTTTGGGTTGTTCGAAGAAGGAAATATTGTAACCTCTAGTTATAATCCTCTGCACCCAACTGTCCATCGTTATGGTTAGCCAAGCATGTAAGTACAGAGGAAGTCAACCCCCAACTACCTGCACAGGATGGCAATTGAGCCTCCTTTCAGGAGCACTGGTAGGAATTTCCAGAGAAGAAATCCCTGGAACTCTAACTTTGTGGCTCACCTCTGCCTCTAGCATGGCGTCTTCTATTATAATTCACCCCTCTGCCCAGAGAGGAGTCATTCGGCATGTGAGTCTTGAAAAGGCCCTTTGGACTTTTTAAACCACATCTTTCCACTCCTTTGGTTCCTAGATCAGGGGCATAGAGGAGCAGAAAAATGTATACCAATGGCCAAAAGTGTCTTTCCATCCTTCTCACATCTGGCAAGGGTGTCTAACTTTAGGGCCAAATAGGGAGGTTCCATCAAAGGGAGCACTGACAAAAGAAAACTTAAATGGCTCTGCAAATTTGCATAAGCACATGCAGGTGTGTCGACTGATGGCTATGCCGGAACCTGATGCTCTAGCCATCTCTTCAGCTGTGTGCGCTATGAGCCTCATGGATGAGTTAGATATGGATTTGAGGGTTGCCAGCTGGGAAGCTACTTTAGATTGCACCCCACACCCCCCAGCAATGGTTCCTGCTAGAGTATCTGATAGGTCCTTTATCAGGCTCTTTGAAGTCTGGTAAAATGTGTCATGAAGTTCAAAGACCTAAGGGCGAAGGGCGATGAAGCATATATGCGCGTCCCAATCTATCCATTGTCCTAGACTCCTTGATAGGAGGATGAATATTAGGACTTTCATTGGCAAGTTCCTTTTTGGTGGCTGCCACAATCACCATGGCATCTACTGGCATGTCTTTAGCCCAATGTTGTTTAATCCACAGGAGCAGACAATATGCAATCTGGTCTTTTAGGAATTGGTTTAATAGAATCAGGAATTGTCCAAGCCTGCTGGGTGATCAGTTTAATGAGATCATCCATGGGTGGAGAGAGCCGAGCAGTAGATGGTCGAGCATGGAAAGCCTCTAGGTACACCAACTCCTCTAAGGAAGGCTGCTGGGAAGTCCAGTCACCCTTCTAAGGATTTCCAGGATGTCTCCAATTGAGGCATCTTCAGAAGGTGACCTTGGGGAACCTTTCCTTTCATCAAAGTCAGTACCTTCTGTGACTGACTCCTCAGGAAACTCCAAGTGCTTCCTCTTGCACTCTCTCTTCTGGGGCACCTCCTCTGTGGGAGTGTTTGGGGAGGTATCAGAAGAAGAGATGGCCACTAGGGTAGACTCCTGAGGTTGCTGTGCCCGCTGCCCCAAGTCAGAGGTTAGTGGTAGTGCTGGGCGAGAGGAAGGACTAGGGTGCTGTTCCAACAAGAGAGGAATCGATTGAGACCCAGGATGGGATAAGGCCCTCTCCATGGCCCAGAAAGCAGGTCCCCCCCATAGAGGAATGGGGGCCTGGAATCAAAATAGACTGCTTCAAAACCATGGTCCCATCCTGCAAAGAGGAAACCATCCCCAAGCCTGAAGCTGGAGTGGAGCTTATGTGCGCTGAAGCCCCGAGGACCATGGACGGCTCCGAAAATATCAGTGTCAAATCACACTCCCCTGAGCCAGTGGTAAAGCTCTGATCTGGAGAGGTCTTCAGCTCCCATGGAACTGAAGAGCTCAGGGTGGTTATTGGCATCAGAGACAAAACTCTCACCGGCGCCAATACAGTCAACACCAGGGCTGTCGGAACTGGGAACTCTGAAGGTTCAGTTGGACTCAGAGGAGGAAGGACTAAGGATTGTGATGTTGGTATGGTTCCAGTGTCAGAGGTGCTAGGAACCAAAGAAGTAATGGGTAATCCCCTCACCACCAGGAGCTGGTCCACTAGCCTCAGCACATCGGATTCAGTAAGACTCTTGGTAGAGTAGACCAATGGGAACCTGGGTCTATCTTAAAAGGGGCTTGGTGGTTGGTCTACAAAAGGATCAATGCTAGGGGAATATCTAGTTCAATTTAATTCCTTAAAATGTGGAACAGAGGGAGGTGGTGTGGTCCGAATCGCAGAGGTAGATGGTGTCAAAATTGTCAGGGTCAATGTCGGCACAGACGGTGCTGATGCAGGTACTTGTTCTCCAACTGTCTCTGTGGAAACTGTGGGAATCATGGATAACTTAAGCTTTTATAGAGCAGGTTCTGAAGAAACTGATGGAACCAAGCAACTTCTTGTTCTTGAACTCCCATGCTTAGATGAAGATGATGAGGAAGAAGAACTAATGTCAGTTTTGGAGGTTGCAGAAATTAAATCTTCCTTTGATGGTGCCATAAGTCCTTTCAAAATTCATTTATCTTTATGTTCCACAAGGGCCCGGTGACTGAAGCCATGACAGATCGCACAGTCCTCTTGGAGATGCACCAGGCCCAAACAGTACACACACAAGTCATGTCCATCGGAATTAGGAAGTTTCCTGTCACACTTTTGGCATCTCTTAAAACCCATGGTGCCCTAAGCCTTTTTAGCCATAATCACAGAAAAGAATTTTTGAGAAACAGAAAGAAAATGAAATGTACCAACAATGGTATGATAGAATACCTTAATGGTAATAAAGGAAGGGAAGAAAACCTACTATAGAGGAGCCGAGGTAATATAGAAAATATCTTAGAACAAATTTAAGAGCATTCACTAAGTTATAAAATGCTGGCTTGAGAGCTGACAGGAGAGAAACATGTCTGGCACTTTACACGGCAAATGAGATCTGAGGTAATCTTGAGAGGAGCATTATGTGTAGAGCTGAGCTCAAGAGTTTTTGGAAGGCGTGAACTGGAATAACGGCCTAGTCGGTTCCGAGATACGGAACCGAACCCATAGTCAAGGAGAATGTGAAGATTGACAACATCAAATCTGTTAACTATTTCAGTACATTTGACATTAAAACAAACATTTTGATTGCCATACTAACAGAAAAGACTGAAAGTGATGACACTTATTCATAAATTCCTTCTCTATAGTATAAGCAGGGCATTGTTCAGGTACTATTGTTTGCTATGAAATTATTTTCTTCTGTAATCTTTTTCCTACTAAAACTCAGGCTAACAGAGTAACCATAGCTTTACTTTACTCATTTTCTAACAAAGTATCAAAAAGCACTCATATATATATATATATATATATATATATATATATATATATATATATATGTGTGTATGTATATATATATATATATATATATATATATATATATATATGTGTGTGTGTGTGTGTGTATACATATATACACACACAGATAAATATAGATATACACACAGTGAATATAAAAAGTATGCACACCCGCCTGTTAAAAAGGCAGGTTTTTGTGATATAAAAAATGAGACCACAATAAATCATTTCCAAACATTTCCCTCCTTTAATGTGACCTATAACCTGTACAATTCAATTGAAAAACAAACAAATCTGTTAGGGGAAAATATAAACAATAAAAAATGTACAATAAGATGGTTGCATAAGTGTGCACACCCTTAAACTAATACTTTGTTGAAGCACCTTTTGATTTAATTACAGCAACAGTTTTTCCATGGCTATTGCAGCTTTGGTGGTAAGAAAGTAACTTGTCAATATTAATCTAGTCCCCTTCTGAAATGTTACTTTTATCGGTTTGTTCTGAATTTCCAGCTGTTCATTATTCCAACATCTGAGTTTCCTACAGTACCATTACACACATACATAGCTTTTGGGAAGTCCCATATCATTAAATTACTTGCATCTTCCTTAGTAAAATATCTCTTTCATTATAAGCCAATTTAGAAACACATTTAATATCTATTTTCTTATAAGCCGATTTAGAAACATATTTGATTATACAAGCAGGAATTCTATTACTATTTTTTTTTTTTTACATTTTTTTACAATTTAATATTTTGCAGTTTAGAAAAATGTGATCAGGGACGGTGTAGGGTATAATTTTTAAATTTCTTAGCTATCAAATCTTGAGAAATGTGTAGGAATAATGTATAAATTCCAAAGAGCCATTATTGCCTAGTTGATATAAGGCCTTCAGATTTAAGTTTATCTAGATTTTCAAGGTTTTAGCCAAAATTGAAATAATTTGCTCTCTTAATGAACTAGATTCAGATTTATCAATTACACAGTTACAACTGCCGCCACAACTAGACTACTCGGTATGTTGTTTACAACAAAATCAAGATGTTTCTGGCTATTTTGACTCCCAAACCCATATCCGCTACACATTCAACAGGGTGTATATTCTATTACATTCAGTAATTATGAAATCCTTAGGCAAGATCATGCTTTTTCCCCACACAATTACCACTTCACTCCTTTTACTTTTCTAGGAGGACTGGGTGAGAATTTCATAGTGGTTATGACTATGTGTCTGTTAAAGAAGGGCAAATTTAGCCTTATTTGTCTTAAGGTATTTGCTGACTCACCCTGTGACTATCTTATACCTAACTGTAGCGGAATTTCACACCTCCCGATACCTGAAGAGTTTCTGCCTAGACACCCTTCACCTGAGCTAAAATTCTGAGAATGCAGTTTTCCAGCCTACCTGAAAAAGTACAGTTATGTTCCATTTACCATAATCACAGATTGGTTCATTGGTGTTTACTAGGCTGATTACCACTGGGACCTTTTTAAGTCTAGCCATGTATCCCAAATCTCTGACTAGTTCCAATGTCTATTAAAGTTATTCCCCCTCTACCCCAGAGAGAGCTGTTAACAGAAGTATCTTGGGCAAAATTCTAGGATTTGCAAAACAATAGTTTCTGTCCAACCTTCTGGTTCCAGGAACAGGTCCTTTGGAGAGGGTGGAAAAATAAATACCTATGGCAGGCAAAGTCTTGCCCTCTTGCTCACTTCTGGTGAATGTATCCTTGACTTTTGGTCCAAAGAGGGTTAAACTGTAAAAAGGAGCATTGACAAAGGATGTCTTGAAGCTCTCTGCAAAGTAGCACAGAAGAATCCAGGCATATTGTCAATCAGCAATGCCAGTGCCTGCTGCTCTTGCTGTGTTATTAGCTGTGTTGGGTAGCAGACATGGTCACAACTACCAGTGACTGAAGAGTAGATAGCTGTGACTCTACACTTTTTTGTACAATGGCAGTTAGGTTACCCAAGAGGGACTTGGAGAGTTCTTAGTCAAGTCTTTCTGGAAATGAGACATATGTGTTAAGTAGTTCAGCTCATAAACAGCGGATATTGCTGGTGAGTAAGCTCATTTCTCAAATACTTCCAACCCTAGGGCTCCCTGTTAGGGGGACAGAGAGGTACTCTCTTCAGAAAACTCCTTTTTAGTGGCTACCACAACCACTTTTGCATCTACTGTAGGACCCTTGCTCCAATGGTACTACACTTGTACTCCAGCATACTGACATCAGTCCACTGGCCATTGGAGGAGGGAAGACTTACTCTGGTAGTTGGGCTGACCAAGGGCTTCTATGACAGGAAATCCCACTAGTCAGTGAAACAAAAAACATAGTACAGGTGCATCCCAATTACCATAATTGTAGATTTTGCGTAGATCAATACTGCAGTACTAACTCTTCAGTCTTTCTGCGATGCAGAAGCCCAAGATTCGCCTGATTTCCAGAGTCTTAGCATCATCCCTAGCTAATGGATGTTTGAGGGACAACATTCAGACATCAGGTTATAAGAAGAACACCTACCTGTGCCATTTTCAAGTCCTTCTAAGCAGTGATTAAGCAGCCTGCTGCCAGAGGACAGCACAATCTTCTCAGTTTGCTGAATTTGAGAGAAACAAGAAATATCATAGGAAGATGACAGAGGATGAAGGAGCTAAGGAAACCATCTACACTGAACTCCTCTACCCTTTGCATCCAGAAAGGAGAGGAAAAGTGGATAGCAGATAGAGAGGTTGAGTAAGGGCATGTGTACTGCAACATCAATCTTCTCAAACATTTACAATTACGGTAAGTGTGACACAACTGTACTATATTCTTTGTAGTCAATGTTGCAGCACTGATTCCTGGAAGAACTCCCAAAGCCAACTGCTAGGTGATAGAAAATCTGTACGAGTATAGGAAATATGGATTTGTAGGATGCCAGTAGTAAAACCTGCTCTAGCTCTGGAGATATTACCTAGATTGTAGTGTATTTTAAAGGTGTGCATAGAGTTCCATGTGGCTGCTTCTAGGATGGTCTGGGTAGGGACACCTTTGGGAAAAGGATTGATAGTTGCCCTGTGCCTGGTGGAATGTTTTTTTTTTCCATTGTGAGTGTAACAGAATGCAATGCAGTTGGCTATCCATTTGAAAATGGTTCGTTTTGAGACAGGTCTGCCATCTTTTCCCTCTGTGAAAGCCACCAGCAACTGCTTTGCTCTTGAAGGTTTTGTCTTGTCTAGATAGTACCTTATTTGCATGTGTATATCCAGGGAATGAAGCACTTGTTCTGTGGATTTTGGAAGAAGACTGGTAGGTAGATAGTCTCATTTAGTGTAAGTTCTAATACCACCTTAGAGTCATGAAGGAAACGTTTGTTCAAAGAATTACCAATACAGTGAAAAGTTCTTTGCACCTGAGGGCTTGTAACTCTGAGACCCTCTTTACTGAGATGGCAGCTGTGAGGAAAGTGGTCTTCCAAGAGATCATCTTTAGAGAAGCAAAGTCTATTAGTTCAAAAGGGGACAAGGTGAGACATTTTAGCACATAGTTTAGATCCCAGCAGGGAATAGGGCTCCTTCAGGGTGGTCTCAAATTTACAACCCCTTTTATAAAAAGTTTCATGTGGGGTGTGAGGAGAGAGGTGGAGAATGGTACAAACAAGCAGTATAGAAGCAGATATGTACTTTGATAGTGATGCAGGAAAGTCTCTGGGTAAACACGTCTGTCAGGTACTCCAATACTCAACTGATATCTGCCGGAGAAGAGCTAGTGTTCTTGCTTTGGCACTAGATGGAAAATCTCTTCAATTTTGCCAAGTATGACTTTCTGGTACTGAGTTTCCTTGCCTCTTTTAGAATGGAAGTACCTCTTTGGGGTAGGTAACATTCCTTGGAGTCAAAATCCAATCCTCCAGGCTGTTAAACTGAGTGTGGCTAGGTGTCGGTGGAACCCAAAGCCCTTGGCTTGATCTACTTCCTGTGGTATGGGATGGAATCTCCCCTCAATGAGAGTCAGGAGTAGGGTAAACCAGTGTTGTCTTGGCCAGAAGGGGGTCACCAGGATCATGCTGCATCTGGATCATGCTGGGTCTATCTGTTCTGACTTTTATCAGTACCCTGGAAATCAGAGGCAGGGGTGGGAAGGTATACGGTAACAGGTTTGTCCAAGTGAAGGAGACAGTATCCCCTTTTCCAAGTTCCTGTTTGAATTCTGGAGCAGAACTTTTGAAGTGATCTGTTTTGTTGAGAGGTGAGCAAGTCTATTGAGGGAATCCGCCACTGTAATGTTAGGTTGAGAAACTCTTCCGTCTTCAGCATCTACTCATTGAGGTGTAGAAGATCCCTGTATAGAGAATCTGATAGGGTATTGGTCTGATCTGGAATGTCTGATGCTACGAGCGTCAGTTTTAGTTCTTGAGCAAGCATCAAAATCTTCCTTATGAGACTTTACAAAGGGTAGGACTGGGTACCCCCTTGCTTATTGACTTACCACATCACAGTGGCATTGTCTGTCCAAATCTGCAGGGCACATGGTTTAAATTGTGCTAAAAGGCCTTTATGGCCAGGTAAACCGCTAGTAGTTCTTTCTAGTTTATATGCAGTTTTCTCTGCTGTGGTGCTCAGTTACCCTGTACTTTCATGGGGCCTATGTGAACTCCCAAGCTATGTTTGAAGTGCTGTGGTGATGGTCTTGTCTGCTTCTAGTAAAGAAACATTCTTCCTCTGGTTCTGTGGTATGCTGTCCTTCCATGATTGCAGCTCCATCTTCAGGCATGGAAAGAGAGGTAACAGGGTATGCAGGGCTGAGATGCCGTTCCCAAGCATTTTCTAGGAACCCTTGAAGTTTTCATGAGGATACATAATGCCATGCAGCCCAGAATAATTAGAAGTTGCCTTACTGAGATTTGCTGTTTGGGTACAGACTGGTTAGATAGTTTGCCAGGAAAGATACCTTGCCCTGAGTAAGAAAATCTTTTTGTTGAGCCAAGTCTGAGAGCAACCGGAAAAAGGAACCTTCTTCGGGGGATAAGTTGTGACTTTCAAAGGTCTAGGGTGAGACCTACTTTTTGAAAGGGGTCTGCAAGGCATCTAGGGTCTCTGCTGTGGATTTTCCCTGAATAAGATAATCATCTTAGTAGGGGTAGATAAGAACTCCTAAAGTTCTGCAATGTGCTATCACAGGAGCTAAGCATTTTGTGAAGACACTGGGATCAATAGACAGACCAAATGGTAAAGCACAGAACTGGAAGCAAGAGTTTGTTGCTAAAAGCACAGGTATTTACTTGGCTGTCTGCTATGGGGGACATGGAAGTAAGCATTCTTAAGGTAAAGTATAACAATGACTATGAAGGCATCTTAGAAGATCATGGGAAATTTTGTAGAGTCAGCATTTTGAATTTTTGGGTTACTGAGAAACCTGCTTAGTTTTGAAAAGTCTAAGATGGGAAGTTAGGTGCCCTCTTTTCTTGGGACTAGAAGGATGCTTGAGTAGAAGCCTTCCCTTTTGGCCTGTAGGAATAGGCTGAATGGATCCTTGTTGAAGCAGTTCCTTGAGTATAGGTGGTAAGAGGCTCTTCCTGCTCTTCTGTGTTTTTTGGTAGGATTTCCCCCTGAACTGGATGTAGTATCCCCTTTTCTATTATGTAGAGGACCCATTGGTCCCAGGTTATGGTCTTCCATTGATGGAGAAAGGAGAATCTTCCAGCCAGAGGGTTGGAGGGAAGGGATAATGAGGGTTGGGGTTGAAGGTAGTCACAGATGGTCTCTCTGCTGGGTGGACTCCTTGGAGCTCCCTGTTATGTGTAATTGCTCTGCTTGCCATCTTCTGGATTGTCTAGGTCTCTTATCATGGGGAGGCATCCCCCTTGTGCTGTCTATGGCAAGGGGTCAAGGTATAGATGGATAATTCCTATTTCACCTTGGTATCAGACAGAACATTTTTTCATAGTTTTTATTTGCTTTCCTTTATCTAGCTTCTTAAAAACTTGTTCAACTGAGGGTCCAAAAAGGAACACTGTCTAGTGAGGAATCCAGTAGTTCACCCTTTACCTGGTCTGAGTGGGGCTGAGTCCAGAGCCATACATGCCTGGGGATGACAGAACTTGTGGCTGCTACTCTGCATGAAGCATCCAAGGTGTCATGGCCATATTTTTATGGTATGTCTGGAAACTTGTGGAGCTTCTCTGGCTGTCTCTTGTATTTCCTTTGATAAGGTTCTATCTGCAAATGATTCCACCTTATATAGCATTTTGTATTGTAGAGATTCAAGGTACTTAAGCATATGGAATTGGCAATTCAATGCTCTGACAGGGTAGCAAGCGTTACAAGCCCTTTTTTCTAAATCTATCCAAAAGTCTACTTTCTCTGTCATTAGGTAGGGAATGTCTTGTTGGCTTCTTAGATACACTGTTTGTGGATTCAGTAGAGACCACTGAAGGGTCAGCCTTAGGAATTTGTGGAGGTAGTTGTGTGAGTCAGCACTCTAAAATCGGTATGGTTTCCTAGGAGGTGGTAAGGAGACAGGATGTAAAGCAATGTCTTCAAAGACATCCTCCAACAGTACACATACAGAGGGAAATGTTAAGTAGTCTAGGGGAAGGCAAACTCATAAGCTCTCTGTAGCATGTCTGAGCTTGTGAGAACTGCTTTCCTAGCTGAAAGCCTCCTTTGTTCTATGAATGATATCCCCAAAAGTGAGGTCCTCTGGGGAGGAACAGAAGACAGGGTGTCATTACAGTCTGAATATAGGTAATGTTGACATAGGTGCTCAAAATAGGATAACTCTTCCTCATCTTTGAAACTTGAGGAATTAGCATCTTTCTGAAAGGCCATCTTCCTGCTTCTTTTTGATAGGGAGGCTACAGAGTAGAGATATGGACAGGCTCCCTGGATGTCATGAAAGACATGAATTCCTGTGTTATTTTTAAGAGGTCTTAGGCTTTGGTCTAAGATGAAGTGGCCGGGGAAGGAGGTGAAGAGAAGGAAATGGTTCACTTTGGTTTAGGTGTCTGCATACAAGGGATAACCTGTGGTTGCAGTCCGTTAAGGATTTGGTAGTCACCCTCAAGACTCATACCCCAGTCACCAAAAGCTGAGGTCTGGTGAGCAGTATCAGACCTAACTGACGTTGGTTATGTGGTAATGACAGTGGGTAGGCCAACAACCATGATGGTATCCCAAGGGGTTGCACCAGAGGGTTCGAGCCTAGCAGCCACCAGATCAGGGGGCTGCAAAAGCACCTTGCCTGGCTCATCAGTGAACTTGGAAATTTAACGTTCACAGAAATAGATTTTTCTTCTCAGCATAATGGTAGCTGTGGATGATGCTACAGAGGAAACTATATGAGTAGCTAACACCTAGCTCTGCATTTAAGGGGTTTTGCTCGACATTTAGCAGTCAGGATAATTGGAAACATCATACTAAGATCCCAAGCAGAGTAGACAGAGTGAACATCTTTATGCAGGATATGCTTCTGACACTTAAGCAACTGTTCAACTTTTCAAACATTAAATCTGTAAAAGAAAATTCTTACTAAGATATTTAGTTGACTGGAAGGAGACGACGCACCAGAAAAAAAAAATAATACGACCGACTGAGAGTGTTTTGAACAAATGGTGAAGTGCATCAGCCTGTATAGCTAGAAAGAACTAAAGATGGTGCCAACAGATGCCCTTCTTATACTCTGACATCTGGACATTGATTGTCGGACGTCTGGTGGTTAGGCATGATGCAAAGATCTTGGAAATTAGACCAGTAATTGCCTTCCTCATGGCAGGAAGACCCAAGAATCAGTACTGCAACAGTGACCATGAAGAACATCAACAGGATCTGAGGGAGGTCAGGACAGTGCAGTGAGAGTATGACATACCTCCTCTCTCAACTGGGACAGAACCTTCTGCAAAGCTTCAAAGGTTGAAGCTGAGACCAGTGCCAAGGAAGACCTCTTTGCACTGGAGGTCATCAAAGAAGAAATGTCCCTAGTCATGATCTGATTCAGCTCCTAGGAAGATATCAGAGCCAAACTGCCCTGGGCCAAAGTACTTAAGGCTAGAGATGGCTCCAAAAACCATGGAGTCAGCCACAGCCCTGTAACTCAGCCCTGACCTCTCTGCTCTGAGACACTTTGCAGACCAACAGAGTCAAGAGTTAGGAAAATGGTCAGATTCATAGCCATCCATATTCTCGGCTCAAACAAGAGCCTCTCGCATACATCACTCGGAACTGTAGGCACTAGATCCAGTGGGCTGACTTGAGAAGGATACATCAATGAAGCTGTTGGGATCTGATCTGGAGCACCCTAGTGGACAGGTACTGGGAGGACCCTCATCTTAATCGTTTTCCTGAGAAATTTTCACATCTTCCTATTGATGGCTTCTGAAAGGATCCTCAATGATTGAAAGGACCAGAATAAAAATGCCACTGAAGTTGGTCTGGAGAGTTGACGGGGTGGTCTGTCTTACAATATCAGGGAGTGGAGCCAAGGACTGGCTGGATCTGGTGAGAAACGGCAAAGTGGAGATGGATATCAGATCCTATGTTGTGCCTGTCCAGTGGACATACTGGACTGCTTCACTGACTTTGGCAACAGAGCAGAAGAACCCAATAGATCTGGGGATCTCTTCCAGGATTTTTCCTACTTTTTTCTCTTTTACCTTATCAGAAATCCAACAAATCCACCAAAAAGGCAAGCCAGTCAAGTGAGGAACAATTCAGAAATTAAATTTTGAACTTAATTTCTGTATCGTTCCTCACTTGATTGGCTTGCCTTCTTGGTGGATTTGTTGGATTTTTGGTTTTCATTTTCCACCTGAACAGGTCGTGTTTATTCTTTTTTCCTTATCCTTACTTATCTCTCTTTTCTTTAGAGGTTTTGGACTTGTCTGATTTATTTGAAGGAGAGGTAGAACCAGAAGCTGAAGAGGTCGAATCGTCTGCTTGAGCAGGGATAAGACACTTAAGACTTCATTGAATTTTATCTGTGACTTAAACAGAGCATGCTGGAATGACAGATATGTCCCAGAGACTGCCCCTCCTATGGAACAGGCTTCCAATTCATGTGAAGTGGAGTTAGCCTATTACTCGATTTAAGTGCAACCTAGACCAGTAGATGGGAAACAGGAAATTTACACGAGGTCTAGCACCCATGTCCCTTATGGGCAAAGGTAGCTTATAAATGACTGCCCTCAGTGTCTTATTTGGATACAGGACATCATTATTATTTCAGGAAAATTTGGCTAGGCTTAAAACAACCCCAGGTCATTAGCTTAGTAACAACCTAGGAATCTGTTACTGCCCTGGCTCCAAAGGAAGCACAGGACTCATATTCAGCATCTTAATGATCGACCCCCAAGAAGCAGACATACAGGGTGTTCTGGTCCTGTGGGAGGGGGGGTCTATCTCCAGGTACTACAATTTTTAAAGCCAGAGGTCTTGTTAATGTTAGGGCAGAAAATATGCTAACCACTGAAAAATCTAAAAACAGACAGAAAAAATATTCACAGTAACTTTAAATACTATCAACTCCTAAGAATAGAATTACAGAAATCAGAAAAGGTAAAATAAGAAAGGACGGGAAGAAACTCCTGAAACATGTAAGAAAAAGACTATAGTAAACTTAGCTGTCTATAAAAGCAATATTAACATTAAAAAAAGTTTAAAAGGCTAAAGATGGACAAAAACAACCACTTATCTCACTGTTAATCAATGAGCCCTCAGAATTGTTTCTTCAATGAATAGGTGGCAAATGAGATCAGAGTTACTGTAAGGACAAGAGGGAATTATTGGTAGTAGAGGAGCCTTAGTCTGGATCCAAGAGCTTGAAAAAAGGTAATGAGGTCAGATCCTATAACCCATTCAGTCAGATGGAAAAGACAACATTGGATCAAAGGCTAGACAAGGCTGGTACTGACTGTAAACATTGTCACAGCAGTCTTCAATTATTTACAGAGTCAGAGATTAAAAGCAACTCTGAAGTGACATCACAAGGTAGTACTATGACATTCACCAGACCCCATAAGGCCTAAATTATCTCTCTCCTACCTTCTCAGTGTTAAGGATATGGAGTAGGGAAAAATGAATGCTAAATTTAAACACTAACAGACTTTCTTTTTATAGAAGAATTAGACAATGTGGCTACCACTGACAGAACAATGTGTTGAGATTTTAGATACAGACATATACACACAAACATTGAAAATGATGCCGAAAGCCTTTTATAGGTTTATTAATTCAGCACAACTACATTTTAAGTCAGCTGTGGAACGTTTCAATTAAAATCTTTCCTGATATTGCTTAAAAGCTTTCCTTGCTTACGAATAAAGGGGAGAACTCATTTTTAAAAATGTTTAATTTTAACCATTTTATGCATGTGACTAATGATTCATGACGGCCATGCTTAGATTTTGGCTTTACTTCTAAAGGGCAAGTGTACACAAATGGTTCAGGCATGTTTTCCTGCTTAAACATTTTACATATTTCACTTTTCAACACCGATAATCTTGTGCACCGTGCATGATTCAACTTTTTCCAATTATTTAATCATCCTATTACCTTTTTTGTGCACTAGTTTGAAATAATTCAGTTGCTGCACTTAATATGAATCCTACAACAATTATATTGCTTTACCATTATTTAATGAAAGCAAATCTGAAAGTCTTATTCAAAGGTATGCCATTCTATATGTTTTGGTTTGTTTTTTGCTAATTCACAGAAGATGAAACATAAATGCATTAAAGGAAAGTTGGAAAGTACATACTCAAAAGATGTCGTAGCTGATTTCAAAATGAAATGATTCCCACCATTTTACCAACAGCTGCAATGGTTTGTACTGCTCTTTTAAAAATATTTGGTTGATTCCACACCTGCAAAACAAACTCCTGAAAAGGTGTAGGAGGCTGTGATTTCCTAATAACAGTGTGGAAATCCCCTAAAGTGACAGCTAGGAGAAGGGTCCTTTGCAATTATAAATGTTTCACAACCCAATTGGTTTCCTCACCATGACATCTAAAATCTTGAAGCAGAAACCAATCAGGCTGTGCGACATTTAATTTAGTATCTTGTCAGAATCTGCCACCAACTGCAATGGAAAGGGCAAGCAGATCAGATTAATATGTCAGCAAATGTGCTGTGTGTGTTGTAAGGGTAGCAAGGTATTTTTCTATGGGTCTATATCACAACATTGAACTAACAGAAGTTCAAACATTGTAATACTGAACCCTAAAGTCCGAAATTCAAAAAATAGCGAAGCCACGACGCATCGATTTTTTTTCCCAGGGAAAAAAATGGTGGGCTGTTTTCAGGGCTTTGCTATTTCCTCCACTGTGGTGCAATCTCTGAGTTGGTATATTTAAGTAGGGGGGGTGTGGGGGGCTTTATTTTAAGTTTAAGGTTTAATTTATTTTTTTTGTCACGGAACAGTGATTTTTTTTCCTTGGGAAAAAAATTGCTGTTCTGTGTTTTCGTTATTATTGGATTTTGGACTTTAGGGTTTGATATTACAACATTCAAACTTATGTTAGTTCGACGTTGTGATATAGACTCTTTTTCTACTATCCAAGATGGCTAAACTTTCTTATGCAGGCCACAGTGCATACTGAAAACAGAAATTTACCAAAAAAAAAAAATGAAATGTAAAGCATAACCCAAGGATTTAATAAAATCCATGTAGAGCCTACACAGGAATGTATCCATGTACACGGCCACAGTTCCCCCTCTGCAGCACACCATGCATATTAATGATGGTGTGTTGCCGAGGGAAAGCTTAGGAATAGGGTTATTGAATCGGTGTAGGTATAAGTGTAGTGGCTACCCATGGTTGCGGATGGCCTGTACTGCTCCCTGCTACTGTTGGAACACTGGGAATCAGGTCAAATGTATAATATTTAGTTCTTAATTTTGTTTTCTGTTTTTGCATGTTTGCACAGCTGACAGTTGCCAGACATCTAAAAATAGAAACCGGATGTCATTATCATAATTGCATATTTTTGCAATTTTAAATATTTTTTCTCTCTTTTTTTTAATTGCTGTTTGCTTGGTGCATAGCCCCACAGAGCCAAGTGATGCTCATACATATATAGCTGGCAGTTGCTAGACATCTAAAAATAGAAACTGGATATAATTATTTACGTATGTCTGGGTTTATTTAAGTGCATTTGCATGGCATGGCATGGCACGTAGCCATGCTAACAGGTAGCCCAGTAGTATATGTGAAGGTATACTAGTTTTCATACTATCGAAGTAGGTAAAGATACAGGCTAATGTTTAGTAGGTCCATGGTTTTGAGTCCATAGCAATGATAAGACCTGTATAAATTAATTACTTTTGTTTGCACGGTGCTAAGTTGAGCTAAACCCCTGGATGTGTGAGTTTTCACACTGCTTAGCTGGTTTGAGTGCTGCTAAGCAACATGGCACTTTTTTGAATTTCACTCAATAACGTGCAAGTGTGGGAAAACAGCCTATATTAAGTGCAATAAGTGGGAATTCTGAATCATTTCTTGGGGTCTAACCAACTGTGGATATGGCAGGCAGTGCTGGTGAAGGCATGTGCTTTAGGGCATAGAGGTGGGGTCTTCAGGAGTCCAGGGTCTTTGTTAGGGTTCTGGCAAAAAATCATGAACCCAGGCTGCTGCAGGGCAGTTTCTAGGGCTTGGATTGTAAGGCAGAGGCCTGGGACCAGTTGGCCAGGGAACTCACCAGTGTTACTGGTGCCCACCCCCACATAGGTGAGCAGTCATCACCATTATGATGATCTGAAGAGGACAAAGAGGGGAACTTTGGACACCTGGGTCCAAGAAGCTAGAGCTGGGAATGCCCCACAAATATGTGAGCATGTTTTCCTCTGTTTTACCAATATGCAAGCTGAATGTCTGCAAAACTGGTATGCATAATGGTGCGTTTCTCTCCCAACACCTGCAGCTGAGAGGGCTCGCAATGTCAAGTCCCATGCTGGGCACCTGGCCAGGTTGCACCATGACTGTGGTATGTACGAATTTATTATGCTAGCTGCAGTGCAATAAGAAAGAAAGAGTAAAGCATTTACTGCAATAAAGTATACACCATAAAACTGTACTGCAATAAATACCAATAACAGTAAGCAAAATGGTGTACAGCAGGACTGTGTTGTCAGAACCATTGCAGTACAGCTGTATGCATTGAGTGTGTATATTAAGGTTGCTGCAGTCAAGTGCAACACTGTAATAGATGTAGAATACAAAAGTAATGGCCTGCAAACTTATTGTTTAACTCATAGTATGGTTCAAGGCTGTCTCCAGGCCAATATCAGTCACATAATGCTCTGTTTATCCTACTTCAGGTAATAAAGGTATATGGCTGAGGTAGCCCAGTCTATGGGCAGATTTTGTGTGGACTTCACAGACATGTATCAGCAATACCAGTAAGTGTTAAGCAGCATTGTTAATTCCTACAGAAATCTGATTTAATAAATGTGTTATGGCCTTATGCAATGCATGTGTGTTCTACTGTTGCTGCAGTCAAGTATATTACTGTAATAGCTCTGGAATGCAAAACAAATTCAGTCACATAATGCTGTCTTTTTCTCCCACTCCAGGAACCAAAGGTAAATGGCAAGGGAGCCCACGTTATGAACAGATATGACAGTGGTTACATTTCAGATACTTACAATGTGTTAAGCAGCATAGTTGATTCCTAAAGAGATTTGTTTCAATATATGCAGTACGGCTGTATGCTATGCATGTGTGTTCAATTGTCACTGCAGTCAAGTACAGCACTGTAATAGTTCTAGAATGCAAAACAAATTCAGTCACATAATGTTCTTTTTCTCCCACTTCAGGGACAAATGGTATACAGTATATGGTTGAAGTAGTCCATGTTATGAGCAGATATGATTGTGCTAACATTTCACAGTTATTAGCAATACCAATAAAGTTAATTTTTTTGCAGATATCCCCTACAGTCACAGCTATTGGGTTATATTCCCATGCCAGCCAACTAAGACATGATGGATGTCTAGATTATGTACTGTACACAAACATGCCTCTCCAGTGTCACAATTTCACATAATGTAATTAAAACTGCCTAATCCGTCTGTCACAGGATTATTAGAATAATTACCTGGAATGCAATGCATTACCAAATCTGCTTACAGAACACCTCGGTAGTTATAGAAGTCTACATTATGTGAAAGTGTTCTATGTAGTAGTAGTGTACCTGTATTTGTTATTGCTTGGCCCATACTGACCCATGCTAACAGCTTGAGGGTTATGTACATACTAAATCAGCTACAGGAGAATTGTAGTCACTGTACTCAGAACTGACACTACATGCCTGTAGGGTATTTAGTAGAAGTGCTTTCAGGGATATAGTCTACAATATCAGTAATGGATTGTTTCTCTGCGTCTCCCCCACCCCTTATCTTCATTTATTTATTATGACTTAATATCGGCATATGTTATTTATATTTTTACAAAATGTGATGTAATATTATGTGTTATTAAGATTCACTATTAACATACTTTTTGTTGCCCTTATGGTTTACCTCTTACTGGCATGCTGTTACCATACTGACTGTTATATTTACTGTTGTGTTACACAGATTATACATTAATATGTATTTGTATGAATTAAAATGATGTTCCATTCTGTTAATACTAACGGTGGTTTGGTTATTACTAACCTTAATTTATTGCTATACCTCATTCACCACAGCACATCAAGGTAGGTTGGTTCCAGCTGATCCCCCTACCTTGCCTCAAGTGGCCACGGCACTGGGTCCCAACACATCTGGGACCCAGACCGGTGGTGCCCCCTCTGCTGCACCTGCACTACCTGTGGTATCAGGTACCACCGCCCCATGGGACGGGGCCTGACCCTCTTTGGCAGTGGTGGTAGAGGGGGTGTTGTCACCCATGATGAGCTGCCAGTCTTGGTGCACAGGATAGTCTACTTTGGGTTTGACCAGTGCCTGGCCAACCTGGTGGGGCAGCCTCACTTCTGTGTCCAGTCTCCAGCGCTGCCACCCTTGAGGCAGTGAAGGGAGCAGTGCCAACAGTCCCATTGGTGGGGATGTGAGTCACACTGCTGCCATCTGGAATCATAGGGGAGTTGGATTCCACAACACCCTCCCTATTCAAGGTGTTCATCCCCCTTATGTGTCACACACCACCCGTCTGCTGTTTTGTATGCAAATGCATCCTCACTTACCCAACCTACCTCCCCCCCCACACGTATCTATGTCTCTTCCAACATTCCATTCTCACGTTAAAAAAAATGGGCACCCATGTCCCACCCCCAAAAAATATCATCCCATACATAGCTCTCCATTTCACACACATCCACTGGACACATGTAATTTGGTCCAATTGGCTTGATAAAGCAGTTTTGTCCTCACCACTCTCTCTGAGGTTGAGAGTTCAAAGCCATGTACAAATTCTGTCGAAGTGCACAGTTGTTGCTGTACAAGAAATGGATACCTTTGTTTTTTCCTGTACCCCTCCTGCACATCCCTACCTGCCTTTCACTATGTTTTCCCCCTGCTTGCACCCCATTTCATCACTTTGTCTCCCCATTTTTCTTTTCTTTATATTTTTTTTAGCATGTTGCTGTGCAGCGTGCCGTGTCACACAACTTTGCTAAGCTCAGCTAAATACAGCTGTATTCACTACAAGTGTTTTTAAACTTGTAAAACACACAGGAAATAAACACCTGTCCCATATTTCGAACCCAAGACCATCACACCTGCAGACCACTGCATTAACCTGCCACACCACAGAACTCTTACTTAAAAAGTACAGTTGTGTACCTACTATAAATGTAGATGTTCGAGTGTATTCACTGTTGCAGTCATTACTCTTGGGTTATCCTGCTGGCAGGCTACCCTCAGTCGGCCAGAATTCCAAAGTCTAGGTCCGGCATCGGTTGCTGTCGCCTCCTCCCTGACGTCAGTGCACCAGGGGTATAAAAGATGCAGCCGACGCCATTTTCTTCAGTTTTTCTTGCCGCAGATGTCAGGTGCCCCCAAACTGGTAGGCAGAAAAATAAGCCAATAAAAATGCATGCACAAAAATTACATTTCCTTCATCTACAAGCAAATACACCACATAGGTTGTATAGGATAGAGAAGTGCAGATAAGTCCCAGCAAAGAAAAGGGGGATGGTGGGTGGGTAACCTGGACTGCAACAGTGAATACACTCAAACATCTACATTTATGGTAGGTACTCAACTGTACTATGTTCATTGTGTTTCACTGTTGCAGTCATTATTCTTGGGTTGAATCCCAAAGCTGAGGATGGGTGGCTGGGCTAAATAGGATTAGGAGAGGCTATGAGGCCCTGCAGAACTGCAGTGGCAAAGCCTGCTCTGGACTTAGAGTAAAGAGGTAAGTGGTAGTGCTTTGTGAAAGTGTGCACTGAACTCCAAGTTGCAGCCCCTAAGATATCTTTGGTTGGTACTCCTCTGAGGAAGGCTGCTGAAGTGGCTGCTGCTCTGGTGGAATGAGGCCTAAGCCCTTAGGCACTGATTTGCCATGCTGAAAATAGCAGAAACGGATGCAATGGCCTATCCATTTAAACATAGTCTGTTTTGAGATAGCCTTTCCTTGTGATCCTGCAGCATATGACACTAAAAGTTGCTCAGTCTTTCTGAAAGCTTTAGTTCTGTCCAAGTAGAAGTGTAACTGCCTATGTATGTCCAAAGAATGCAGAATTTTCTCACCCTTGTTCTGTGGATTTGGATAAAAGGTAGGCAAGTGAATGGTTTGGTTGAGGGCCACACTGGACACCACCTTAGGCATAAATGTTGGGTTTGTCCTCAGAGAAACCGTGTCTGGATGAAAAATGATAAAACGTTCCACAGCCATGAGTGCTTGTAACTCTGAGACTCGTCTTGCAGAGGTTATTGCTAGGAGCAGAGCTGTTTTCCAGGATAAGAATTTTATATCTGCTGTTGATGCTGTCTCGAAAGGAGGCAGTGTGAGTTTTTCCAAAACATAATTGAGGTCCCAGGCCGGAATTGGTGCTCTCCTTGGAGGCCTAATGTTTTTGGCCCCTCTGAGGTACTGCCTTATTAAAGGATGAGAAAAGATATGTGGTTCCGAATTGTAATGGGCTGAAATGGCAGAGGCATGAATCTTAACTGATGAGAAAGAAAGGCCTTTGTTCAGCATCTCAGTTAGGTATTGTAAAATCTGAGGGATATTTGGTACACATGTGTCAATGCCTTGTTCCTGGTTCCAAGCACAGAATCTCTTCCATTTTTCTGCATAGGATTTTCTGGTACTGGGCCTCCTGGCCTCCAAGATAACATCCATAACAGCTTTTGAAAGATGAGTGTTCTGAATGGCTACATTATCCGCCATGCTGCCAGATTTAAGGTCCTGAGTTGGCTGTGCAGAATCCGATTGTTTTATTGGGTCAGCAAGTGAGAAGTTTGAGGCAATACCCATGCTGGACCTTGAGACAAGCTCTTTAGGATTGGGTACCAGTGCTGGCGTGGCCAGTCTGGTGCAATCAGTATCAATTTTGGCTTCTCTTGTCTGACCTTTAGGAGTACCCTGGGAAGGAGAGGCAGTGGAGGAAAGGCATATACTGTTAGATTTTTCCAGCTGAAGGATAGGGAGTCCACTTTCCATGCTTGCTTGTGATAAATTCTTGTGCAAAATCTCTGCAATTGGCAGTTGTGAGGGGAGGCAAATAGATCTATGTCTGGGCATCCCCATTTCCTTGTTATCATGCTGAAGACTTGTGGGTCCAGTTTCCATTTGTGGGGATCCATGAGGTTTCTGCTTAGTTCGTCTGCCAGAGTGTTTTTCCTGGCAGGAATTGTGCTTGCAGGTGAACTTGAAAAGTCAATGCTGTGTCCCATAAGGTCATTGCTTGTCTGCAGAGGGGGTAGGAATGTGTACCTCCCTGCTTGTTTATGTACCACATGACCGTAGTATTGTCTGTCTTTATCAGTAGCTGTCCTGGATGAAGCAGGTCCTTGAAAGCTGTCAGGGTATTTTGAACAGCTAGCATCTCTTTTTGATTGATGTGAAGATGCATCTGGTTTGCAGGCCATGTGCCCTGAATACATTTTCCTGCCATATGAGCCCCCCAGGATTAATCTGATGCATCCGTTGTCAGTGTCTGTCTAGCTGTGGGTAAACTGAATGGCAGACCCTTGTTGTGGTGACAGGCCTCTGCCCACCATCGAAACTCCTGTTGCAGGCAGGGAATGAGTGCAATTACTGTCTCCAGGCTGTGGCAATGCTGAGTTCAAACACTTTTTAGATACCATTGTAGTTTCCTCATATGGAGTTAGCAGAATGCAAGATGCCATGAAACCCAAGGTCTGCAGGATTTTCCTTGCAGATAAGTGGGTTTTTGTTGCCAATTTCTTGAAGTAAGAAGTCAGTTGCTTTTGTTTGTCTGGTGTGAGATAAGCCATCTTGGCAGTTGTATTTAGGCTTGCACCCAGGAATATTATCTCTTGAGAGGGCACTAGTTTTGATTTCTTTTCATTTACTGTGTACCCTAGGCCAATTAGTAATCTTTTTACAAATGCCAGATGCTCTAGAAGAATGTCTTTGCTCTCTGCTTGAATTAGGCAGTCGTCCAAGTAGGGATATATTTGAATTCTTCTTTGTCTGCAAAATGCAATTACTGGTGCCAGGCATTTTGTGAAGACCCTGGGTGTAGTAGATAAGCCAAAGGGCAGTGCAGAGAATTGATAGTGCACTGAGCCAGCTATGAATCTGAGGTATCTTCTGCAAGATTGTCTGATTGGGACATGCAGGTATGCCTCTTTTAGGTCCAAAGTTACGAGCCAAGCCTTCTTGCCCAGCATGGGCAGTAGCTGCTGTAGAGTCAACATCTTGAATTTTGGAACTTCCAGAAAGGTATTTAGTATAGACAGGTCCAGTATTGGTCTCCAGGTTTTGTCCTTTCTGGGCACTAGGAAAAGTCTGGAGTAAAATCCTTGCCCCTGCTCTTGTTGTGGTACTTGTTGAATGGCCCTCATGTCCATGAGGGCTGTAATTTGTTTTTGTGCCTCTGCCCATTGATTGTGTGGCAGGTCTGGCATACCTTTTGACCTTGGTAGGGTGTGAAAATGGAACCTGTAGCCTTGGGACACTATGTTCAGGACCCATTTGTTTTGGGTAACCATTTGCCAATTTGATGAAAAAAGTGCTAGTTTTCCCCCTAAGGGGGCTGCCAAAAGAAAAGTACTTGGATCTGGCAGAGGAAAGTCATTGGGACTGTTTCCTGTAAGGTTGTGATTTGTCTTCTCCGCTTTTGGAGGTAGGAGCACCCATTGTTTAGGCCTGTATGAGCCTTGGGGCTGAGATCTGCCTCTGGGACATCTGTATCTGCCTCTGTGGTCTGTCTAACACCGGAAAGGACCAATTTTTAGAAGGCCAGCTCTTGCTAAACCTGGGTGGCTGTACCTGTAAGAAATCCTTGACTGTCTGCATGGATTTTGCTTTATCCTCCATTTTTTGAACACCTCTTCTGCTTTAGTACCAAACAAAGTATCATGCTGTAATGGAGCACCTAATAATTTTGCTTTAACATGATCAGGCAGATTCTGTTCCTTTAACCAAGCATGCCTTCTAATAACAGAACCTGTAACAGCAGTCCTGCAAGAGGCCCCCAGTGAATCATAACCACATTGCAAAGTATGTTTTCCCACTTGTTCAGCTGCATTTCCTTGTTTTCTGAACATTCAGTATTTGTCAACAATTTCTGTTTAAGCAGTGACATTAAATATTGCTGATATTTAAGCATATGAAACTGACAATGTAAAGCCCTTACAGCCAAGGTAGCAGAAGTGTAAACTTTTTCCCCCATCTGTCTAGAGCCCTAGAATCCCTATCAGAGGGAACAGGGTTTTTTGCAGTGGAAGCTTTAACCCTTTGGGACCCTGAGATATAGTTTCTGGGTCAGCAGCGGGGTTTTTATATAGGAATTTATGAGAATCCGGGACCCTGTAGTATCTGTCTGGCTTAGCAGGTGCAGGGGTAGAGAGTCAGGGGACAGGCCGGACTCTGAAAATACATCATCTACAATGTCTAGAACAGGTGGAATAGCAAGGGGTCTGTGCTGAGGAAGTAGCAGAAAGTCTCTGAGCCTTTTCTTAGATTCAGAATAATCTTGGCTCTCCCAGTGGAAATGCTCCCTCATGGTATGCAGGGTTTCCCCAAAAGAATAATCCTCAGGAGGAGAGGCTGAAGGAATGGATTCTTCAGCATCAGAATCCTCATAGGGAAGCATGGAATAATCCTGTTCAGAAGAGGAATCAGAGGAAATAGAAACCTGATCAGAAGAATCATACTCTGTCTCTTGCCTAGGCCTCTTATCAGGAGGGGGATGGGAACCCCTGATCAAAGTAATTAGGTCTTCGACCATTTTGAGCATCTGTTTTTTAGGCATGGAAGTCTGAGTAGGAGAATGCTGTACTTGTTTCTTTGTCTTTAGAGCTGCTTTAGTCTTTGAAGCTGAAGATGGCATAATATATAGTTGTGTAGGTCTGAAGACACCCTCAGAAGCTGATGCCTGCTCAGCGGCTCCAGACCCATCTGAGGGAATGATTTCCGAGTGTCCAATACCTTGAGTATCCAGAGGCCCAGTCGGCTCCACGTGGGAGTCGGAAGTGAGACTTTTGAGATTTTAAGTATTTTGCTTCAGATTATTTGTTAAGTTTTTCTGCATACTTTTGAGCATTTTCTGGCCTGTTAAACTTGATTTCTGTGTTGGTAACTGTATTTAGAACACAACCTAGAGCTGATTACTGAATTTCCTGCCTGCACATTTTTAAAATTGTTTTTTTTCTTAAAACTTGCATTTTATCTGTCTCTGGCCTAGCACTCAAGTGTGGGGTCATTTACTGCACTGTTCTAACTTGTTGATACTTGTGAACCTCTGCTTTCCTTAAAAAAAAAACAAAAAAACAAAAAAATCTTGCTTTTTTCCCACATTTCTGAGATTTAAAAAAGTTCAGTTACAGATTTGCTGTTCTGAACTGTTTGTAAGTTTCTTGGAGGCCATTGTTTGCTTGGGCTAAGGGGAAGTCTCTGTGTTCATCAGTGGCAGTGACAAACATTGAGCAGCCTGCCTGCCCCTGTGGGAGTGGTTACTGCCTTGAAACTGTAGTTTTATTGGCCATTTTGGGTCAATTCCAAACTCCTTGATCTCCCTCTCTTAAAACCCTGTTTTGCGCGTTTTTGCGCATAGTGCAACATCGGGCAGCACCGCCTAATTGGGTTTAAACTATTCCTGGCTCCACAAAGTCTGCTCTTCACTTTTTCCCTTAGAACTGCTCTATCTCTCAAATTAAACACCATATTCTCATTCTAAGGCCCCTCACTGGTCCAAATAAGTAATCTTACAAGTTAGCACTAATAAACCATAAGCACTACTTACTCTTATACTCTCTACGATTACCTTGTCCCCTATTGGTCCGTTTTAATTCAGTTCCCTATATTACTCTAGCATGTCCAAAGGTCAGTCAATGGTTTCCTCTCCAGTCCAGCTGGTGACTCTGGGAATTTTGAGGCAATGTTACAACTGTCTCATGTACACGGACAACCCTCTCCTCCTCCAAACAGGTTCAAATATATGTGAGAGATGCAACCATATAGCCAAACTGGAGGCTGAGCTCTCTCATCTCAAAACTGGTGTAACCAGTCAGGAGGAGAAGTTAACCTCACACAACACAATTCCAGTATCACATAGTCCCACCACAACAGCAAACCAAACACATAAAAACACAAAAACATACTCGGAGGCTCTAAATAAAAATCTACCTAAGCAACAGAGACCTCCAAAGCAGACATCCAAGCAAACGCTACCCCAAAACAAAACACGTACAACACATAGCACACAAAGTCAGTGTGCCAAGCAGTCACAGCCCTTAAGGCTGAATAACACACCTGATACTCTTGTAATATGTGACTCTATTGTCAGACACACTGACGTCCCGCTCACCAGGCTGAATAAAGAGAAGGTCACAGTGAGCTGCCTATCGGGTGCTAGGATCCACCACATAATGCAAACACTCAGGTCACTCCAAAGCAAATACAAATATGACTCAGTCATTGTACATGCTGGCGTGAATGACCTGAGATGTACCTCCCTCGACTACATGAAAAGAGACAATAGAGGAGCTCTCTGATCATGTAGCCCAGGCCGGTATGACCCTGACCTTGAGCAGCATCTTAGCCTCACCTAGAATGATGCTACGTATAAAGACAAAATGATTGATTTTAACAATTGGCTAAAATTTTGGTGTCATTCAAAGGGGATCCAGTGTCTGTCAACCTGGGATGACATGCTCGACAAGCCACGTTGCTTCGCTAGGAACGGCTTGCACCTGTCACCCCTAGGCTTTTGGATATTGGCAAAGGCTCTTGCCACCCCCATAGTGCCTTTTTTAGGCAAGGCTCAAAAGTCAAACCCACCTCCATAGACAGCACAAGGAACAAGAAACTAAGGGTAATGCTGCTAAACACCAGAAGTCTTAACCTCAAGATGCATGCACTCTAAGCTCTCCTCAGTATGGAGAACATCGATATCTGTGCAGTGACAGAAACCTGGTTCAAGGCTCCAGAGAGCACCCCAGCACTACCAGGTTATACCTCATATCATGCTTTTCGGCCCCAAAACCCGGACCGAACCACAAAAGGAGGGGAGTTTCCATATTTATCAAGGATATCCACACCTCCAGGTTAGTGGCATTGCACGGCATCGGAGACCATCCATGTGCAACTGACAGTGGGCAAGACTGCTTTTCAGTTTATAGCATCCTACAGACCACCCTGTCAAAGTCAAGAATCCCACTTGGCTTTCCTGAAAACATTGGAGAACATGAAGATCTCTCCAAACACCATTATATTGGGCGACTTCAACTACCCAAACATAGACTGGGAGCATTACTCAAGCCCCAGCACCTTAGCCCAAAGGTTCATGGAATTTATAAACTCAAATGCTATGGAACAACTAGTCACCACTCCCACAAGAGGGGAAAACATACTAGACCTGATCATTACCAACATGGGGACTCTATACTCCATACCAGAAGTATATCCCTCACTGGTAAGATCAAACCATACATTAATTTCACTGGATATCCACATCCCGACCCCACCCCCAGCCCAGAAAACCACAGTGAAAAACTTCTCAAAAGCGAACTTCACACTTCTCAAAACTGAAGTGGAATCCTTCAAGGCCCCAGGGCCAGTGGAAACTACGGCCCAAACTGCAGAATCCTATATAAACGCATTCTACGGACATCTCCAGGAATGCATGGATCATGCTATCCCAAACAAAAATCAAGACCCAATCATCCAAAGGCAGGCGTCCAGTCTGGTGGACCCCAGCCATAAATAAACTGTACAACAGAAGGAGGAAGCTACTACATGATAGAGCAAAATCCCTAAAAGGGAAGGCATCTCTGATCAGTACTAGCAAAAAATTACGATCCCTCATAAAATCCTCCAAGGCCAGCTTCGAGAGAAAAATTGCACAGGACACTAAAGACAAATCATAAGGCTTTTTTCAGTTATGTTAGGAACCTGGGATGCAACTCCCAGACTTATTCTGAGTTGATTCTAAATGACAAAAAATACACTGAACCCACAGACATCGCCAATATCCTGGCAGACAGGTTCAGTGCAAACTCCCCCCCCTCCCCCCCAAAAGAGCAAGTATCTATCCCAGCAGAGTGCAGCCTCCCAAACATCTCTGATGCTCAGGTGAAGGCCGCCCTCTCCAAAGCAATAAACACTGCTTCCATGGGACCAGATGGCGTCCTGGGTTGCGTCCTACATGAACTCCAAGAAGAACTAATCCCTCAAGTAAAACTGCTGTACAATCTCAGGCTCACTACAGGATATGTGCCCAAAGAATGGCGTACAGCAACAGTGGTCCCACTCCACAAAGGTGGCGCCTCTGCGGACCCTGAAAACTATCGCCCCATAAGCCTGACTAGCCTAGTCAGCAAGGCTATGGAGAGGATCATCATGGAACTCATAAACAAAGACATTGGGGACCTACAGACACTAGATCCTACCCAATTTGGCTTCAAGGGCAGATCCTGCCTTTTGAACCTGGTCGATTTCTTCGAAACAGTCACCAAGGCCATAGATGAAGGGAAGGTAGTCCACACAGCCTATCTGGACCTCGCAAAGGCATTTGACACAATACCCCACTCGGGCATCATAGATAAGCTATCCAGCCTAAATATAAACCCCTATGTCACAAGATGGGTCGCAAACTGGCTCAAAGACAGAACCCACAGAGTCAGAGTTGCTGGAGCCATGTCAGACTCAAACCGGTCACAACTGGCGTCCCACAAGGTTCTGTCCTGGGACCTCTCGTTCGGTATTTACTTTTCTGAGGTACAGGCCAACGTGGGAGGACTATGGCTCACCAAGTTCGCAGATGACTGCAAACTGGCCATAATCGACTCTCCAGCTGACACAAACATCCTTCAAAAGGTCTCAGAGACAGATAACTGGTGCCAGAGCCATGGTCTAAAGCTAAATGCCAAAAAGTGTATAGTCATACCCTTTGGAAAAAACAATGTGCCCACAAATTACCACATAGGTGGTAACCCATTAAGTACAGAGAAAGTAATTAGGGATCTGGGGACCCAAGCTGATAGCAATCTCTCCTTTGACAACCACATTGCCAAAGTGGTTAGAAAGACCTTCTACATAGCCCACCTCATCATGAAAGGATTCACATCTAGATCAAGAGAAGTAATCGTGCCCCTTTATTCATCCCTCATCAGGCCCATCATAGAATACAATGCCCCCTTTGGGATGTACCTTACCCGACACCTGCAGCAATTAGAAAGACCCCAAAAGTACCTCACCAGGAGGATCAAGGGACTTAAACAGATGCCATATGCTGCTCGGTTAAAAAAAACTCCAGCTCTACTCAGTTGAATACCGCCTACTTCGAGGCGATCTACATCTATCTATATACATATAAAGCTATGTCCAACCCAGAATTAATGGACATGCTCCACCTCAGTAAATCTAAATCCCTTAGAGCCATGCGCTCGAGGGACTTGAACCTCAGCACAGAAATAAATAGAACATGCTGGAGGGACAGATTCATAACCCAGAGGCTCCCTTTGCTCTGGAATAGAATTCCAATTCATGTTAGACAGAGCACCTCACTGACTCTCTTCAAGAAGAATCTTGATGAGTGGATGGGGGATCGTAGGTTTGTCCCAGAGATTACTTCCGTGTCACTATTAGACAGAGGCACAGTAAACTAAACTTTAAAAAGGGCACAGTATGCTCAAATAAAGGGGTGGCGTAAGCCAAACACAATCGGGCTAGGCTTATAAATGCCCCAGGGCAGATAGCCTAGTATGAACCTATGAACCTAAGTGGCCTGTGGCTCTGAGGTAGCGGGCGCCAGGGGCTGTGAAAGCACCTCACTGAGAACCGGTGAACCGGCGACTGGCCTAGCGGAGGCCTCGTCGTCAGTTTTGGACCTTGGATGCCTATCCTTTTCCTTGTCCTTGCGTTTTTTGTAAACTCTGGTCATCGGCTGTTCCGACGACATTATATAATTAAATCTTCAGCCAAAGTAATGAAATGCAAAATCGAACCGACAGTTAATAGTGCGTTGGTTAAATCTAGCACAAAACCAACAGCTAGCAACGTTGTGATCAGGGCCTAGGCAAGGAATACAGTAAGAGTGAAAATCCTTATGAGGTATTTGCTTCCCACAAGAAATACAATTGTTAACTTTTTCTGACATCGGTCTGGAGCAAGAGAAATGTTTCCCCAACGGGGTACTTAGCTTTAATGAAGACTTCGGTTCTGAAAGTCGGATTTGAAAATCTCAGGAGTCGGCCGACCGGCACTTGCGAACTGCTTTTGCTTCGGGCACCGCGCGGCAAGAAAGACTGAAAAAAATGGCTTCGGCTGAATCTTTTACACCCCTGGCACACTGACGTCAGGGAGGAGGTGACAGCAACCGATGCCGGACCTAGACTTTGGAATTCTGGCCGATTGAGGGTAGCCTGCCAGCAGGATAACCCAAGAGTAATGACTGCAACAGTGAAACATGATGAACATCAGGTAGTTTAAAGAAAACATAGTAATTGCCAGTTACAGTCCTTAAGTATGTTTCAGCAGAGCTGTGCACAGCAATGCATCACACAAACTTGATTAAAATGTAAAGGAGAAAGATTAAAAATGGGAGTGTACCTTGGACTGTGGTTCAGTAGTACACCACTAGAAAGCCAAAGACATAATAATAGATGTGAGGCCTGTGATAGTAGGTAAAGGTGCCCTTCAACAGCAACATGTTGAGAGAGACCTCCTAAGGCATTAATGGCAAAATTCATGTCTAGCTGGGACCCTGGTGCACATATACATCCATATAAAGCCATGCACATACTAATGGATGTAGAAAATGTATGTCACAGCCTGTATGTGTGCACATATATCTTGCAAATACACCTGCTGCAGAAGTGACTCAGTAACTCAGTCTGTTAACTGCCTTGTAAATGGTACATTTTGCCACATACACAGTCCTGGCTTCAAAGCCAGTGGTGTGTAGAAGTGAATTTACAGTATTGTGAAGGCAGCAATTAATGAGAGTCATGCACTCTTTATCCACATAATGCATTTCAAATGACAAGTCTGCTTTTCACTGATGGAGGTCACACTCCTGCATGTAGGAACACACTTCACATATACCTATAGCAAAACTTATATGTGGATAAGGTGTCACATCATGCATTAATATGCATTCACACAGAATGTCAACATAGGTGCTGCAAATAAGGACCACTAATAGAGTGCACCATACAATCCTTCCAAAGTCACTGTGCAGATTATCACTGCTGCACAGCTAACATACACATTGTAAGCCCCTTCTTGTAACAAGGCCTGCCCTCATACACACTGCAAATTACTACCAGACTAACACATGGCCTGGCAGTTGCCCAAATGGTGACCTATTCTTATATTTATACCCCATCTTACTCAAGGACACACCAAACGTTGACTAGTACCTTACACATGCCTTATTTGGAATGGAAAGGATAGCTTCATTTCACACTCTCTGCCTATGTCTAGTACCAGCAGCTGTAACCTATAGTACACATCTCTATGGTAAGGTTTCTGCTACAGACCTACCCTCTGCAACAATGTAGTCTCCTCACCCCAGTAATGTCTAGCTCAACATATCAGAAAGGGGTCCTAACCTACATGAAGGCCTTATATATTGTACAGTGGTTGCATGTCATTGGCTGATGACAGTGAAAATCAGGTGTGTTAGCTGCAATTAGCATTTCAGACCCACAGATTGGTTTAGAGGCAAATCACCTGCTGATGAGAAGCATGTTTAAAAGGTAAGCAGCTGGCTAAGGAGAACCAGTCTGTATGAGACTTTCCTCACACAGAACACATCTTTGTGAAAAACTTTACTATCACCCCATATCAACAGAGGAGTACTACACTCCATCAGGTATGCAAATGATTTTGAGTAAAACAGGATGCAGATGGGTGAACAAACATACAGGGAATACAGCATTAATCCTGTCATAGGCCTGTGGTAATGACATGTCATTGATCTCCTGCTGTCTTACACCTAGACAAGATGTACTATACATCAAGGGTGCATTGTCTGTTGTCATTGTGGCACACTGGTCTTGTTGGACTGTCATTTTATAGTGGTTGTAATAGCACACTATTTGTGTGGCACTGTTCCTATGACATACCATCAGGGGGTTGCCTGTAGGGGACACACCACAGTAGACCAGGGTGTTGGGTGTATGATCTGTCATGGCACACATGGGAATACCGGACTATTGTTATCTCAGTTGTATCCACGCACTTAGTATGTATGAACACTGCGGAATATGACATATATGAGCAAGCAGTGGATAGTGCCAGCCATGTTGTCCTTGCTATATCTCTACATAGTGTACTTCACTGTATGTGATCCTGTAATGTGGTCCCCTTTTTTTGTCTTTCAGGAATCATGTACCATAGACACCATGCACCCTTCTCTGATGCGGAAAATGAAATTACACTTGAAGGACCAAGGCAACATCATCACATTCTACTGTCCAGGGGGAGGCAAAACCAGGAATAGCAGGCTGCATTGTGGGCAGATCTTGTCCATGATGTGAACAGTATGGGCCATCAGGTCAGGACATATGAGCAGGTTCAGCACCATGCCATGGACATTATCAATGCTGCATGATGAAGATCAGCAGATGTAGCCAGGGATTGTGCAGTCACTGGTGAAGGGCCTGCAGTGGAAGAACCACTCACAGCCACTGAGGAATTCCTGGCAAACCTAGGCACACATGACAGCTCCCTGGCATCCATCACACCATACATCGTGGAGGTGGGTGCCACAGTTTCCACAGCAGCGAAGCATGCAGGTAGGCTTACTGTGATCAGCATTGTAATTCTGTAGCTGTCAGTGTGTCAAGCTGTACATACTTTTACATGGGTGTCAGGTCTTAGTTCTTTGGGGGGGCAGGGTTTTACCTCAGTTGTACTCTCATACTCAGAATGTGATCAATACAATAATTAACATAGTAGGTACGGTAAATGTGAGATTTATGGATGTATTACCTTGTTGTGCTGCAACATGCATTGGTAGTGACATTACCTCACCTTCAACTTTTCACAGGTCCACCAGGTAGTAGCTAAGGCCATGGTTCTGCTCCTGGTATGTATGACACTATTTTGTTAAGGAACATTTATATTCTGTTACAGTTAAGGGCCAGATTAATGCCTTATTTAAACATAATGTGTTTAAACAGAGTAGAAAGTTTTTATTTTCCATTCTGAAATAGGTACATAAGGCTCTTAGAGGGGGTATAGTTGAAAAAAATAGAAAAACTTTGGCAGTAACAGTTAAGAAAAGATAAGCCTTCTGGTTTAAATGATGCATTTACTCTAAAATGCCTTTTAAAACACAAAAGGTTGAAAGGACATTAAATTAGGCAGTACATTTCAATATATTTGCTAAAATATGTGTACTGGGTTTTTGTGTGTTGATTTATCAAGTATAGTGTCGTATTGCTTAGTTAAAAGATAAATTGTACTGGTCATGTTTTACTTGATTTACTTGGAAGTGATTGTTATAAAAGTCTTGAGTTTAATGTGTATTTTGTTTTAAGGAAGTCTATTTTGGACGAAAGCGGAGAGGAAAAAATTGACCGCTAATCCAGTTGTAGGTCTTTGTTATTATGAGTATTGGTGGATTTTTCATACACAACAGTGCAGCTGTTCACGTATCACTTTTTTCTTTATCACAGGTGACCGGGGAAGGGTTGGTCTCTGTCCCTACACAACCTAATGTCACTGTCTCTTTGGACTCTGATGATGATGGTGGCCATAGTGAGGGACAGGTGGGGGTGTTGGGGGCTGAATCTATCCCAGAGGTAGACATCCCTTTTCTGCCTCCATTGTCACCCCACATAGTCAGTATGCCCACACATACCCAGTCAGTGGAGGCTACGGATATTGGATAGTCAGTGGGTGGGGACATTGAACTGGAAGTGTAGCAACTATGGCTCCAGTGAGTGTAGACATAGGCCATAGCCAGAGAGCTGACGAAGTCCCACACAGGCAGATTGACTGTGGTGCTTGTATGAGGCCTGCTGTCTCGCACCTGTTGCAGGTGTCATATCATGGGTCACTTGGTGCATGTTTTGGGCCATCATGGAAGCATAGGCACGTTCTGAACAGAACGCCAGACAAATGCTTAGGGTTATGGATGCAGCAGTCTGACATTAGTGACTGCCTCCACTGCACTGGGGACACCCTGGCTCTTTTGATTGATGCAGTAGACAGAAGATGGGCTGATAAAAGTCTTGGACCACACATTGTGCTGGAACGTGTGTGTTTGGAGTGGAGGGTTGGACTCATGGACGTTGGTCAGCAACCCCAATCTGCTGAGAGTCCATGTGGCCATGCACAATCATGCTCCCATAGTGGCAGTACATCCAGCGCTACAGAGGGGAGTGTGCTGTCCACACCACAACATGGCAGACTATGGGCTTGTGGTCCTGGGTGTTCCTGTGGGGAACACGGTCCCAGCAGGCAGCAGTCACCATCAGTTACCAGCACTGCTTCTGACCTTGGGCATGGAGGTGCCAGTGCATCTGCTGGCAGAGCCAGTTCCCATGTTTGGGGCTGGAGACTGAACTATCAACTCTACCATGTACAGTCCAAAGCTGTCCAACATACACACATGTAAAGCTAGCACTAAGCTTGACTGTGTGTGTGTGTGTGTGTGTGTGTGTGTACACACACACACACACACCACTGTCTAATGCAGGTCACCAACAGACACACAGCAGGTTTCCATAGTCCATCTTACCTGCTCCTCTTCCTGAGTCACACACATGCTATCAACCGTTTGGGTCAGCCTATGCCTCCTGCACCCCCAACACATCTTGTGCAAGTGATACCTGTGCCACATCCTTGTCATCCCATTCATGCAGGAAAATGAAGCTGTGTGTCTGATGCACAGGGTGAGTATATTAGTTAACATGTACTTGTGTAATGCAGTGTTTTGCCATGCCACTTGTAGTGGCTAACCAATACTGTATGCTGGCATTTGTCATGAGTATGCCACATACTTGTGTACCTTATGTTGTATGATATTGCAATGGCTGTATACTTACATGACGACAGGTGTGCCACAGACCTGTTTGTTTCTGTTTCAGTGGTTTGTTGGGATAATCTATGGACACAGCAGCAATGAAGCAGCACATGATGGCATGTCAGCACAGCAGAAATGTCTTCAGCAAGGCACAGCACTCTAAGTGCATGGCTCCATAGGTTTGTGTGTGTATAACAGGCTAAAAAGGGCAATGTCAGCATTCAGTGTACTCATGCATACCCTATCTTTGAACAGGTCTGCTACCCTTGATTAGTGCCACCGGGGTTTTGGGAACTCACATCTACAAGCTGTGGTGATGCTGATGACCCATCTACAAATATCCTGTGCCCAGTACAGTTTCCCAACACCAGTTATGATTGTTGTGCTCTGCATCCCATTGTGTGACCTGCACATGACGTGTGTCACAACAGATGTGTGCTTCACATACATGGAGGGTGTACTGTCTGTGTTACATACCAGTCTCTCCAGCATGTACTATGCATACCACAGTGATGTAGGTGTGTAGAACAGGTGAGACGTGTTAGTCCTGTCATGGATACATGGGAGGTACATGGTGGGATCTGACTCCTCCCTGTATGGAGCCAAACACATCTGCCCCAAAGCATTTAGGGGATAGACTACATATGTACGATTGTGACACAGACTCCATAGGACATGTTATCTACACTGTGTATTAGTGTACTGTGGAACTTGTGTGGCTGCTACATTTGTAGGCTATGCCTGTGAAGTGACATAGCAAGGGTGCCACTACGGCAGTCATCATGGCTATCATTCTGTGCATTCAGTATAGCAGGGACAGTCTGGGATTTACATCCCAAACCTTTCAGTGCAGGGTGTACAACAGTGAATGCATTCTCACATCTTACTGACCAGTGAGAGTCAAAGACTACATTACTCTGTGTCCAAAACTCCATGTGTAATGGCTCAACTGTGTGTGATGTGCAGGCACTACAGTATTTTGCAGGGGTGGATGATGTCCCACAGGATATTATTGTGCAGTTGTTGGCAGTTGGTCTAAGTACAACTAACTGTGTCTTAGGCCATCCTGGATACCTGTTGTTTCTGTGTGGGAGTCTGCATACTGAGGGCTGTCACAATCACCTGCTAATGTACTCAGTCAGAGGTCAGTGTCACTGGCTGTAACTGCAGAGGGAAAATAGGCAGTCTGAGTATGCCAATAATGGAGGATGGTGAACCCCACTGGTGACTGGCATCATTGCAGAGGAGGTCTCCCACTGATACCTTCCCAGAGTAGGACTGTAAGACACTTGCCTATCCACCAGCTAATATAACACTCTGTACATGATGTACAGAGTTTCCAGCAAGGCCCACTGGCCTAATATTATCATACACCTTGTCAGGCCATAGTTGGTGGAGTGACATGTATGTCCAACATCCATTGCATAGTTTCCAGTCAATTAGCTCCGCTGGTTACAGTTAGTAGGCATGATCTGGCCTTGCGCAAATGTAACAGTTTTTGTTCTAGTGTCACTAGTTGTACAACAGTTTCAGTGCTCATATCCATGCTAACTCCTACCATGGCATTTTAGGTGACATGACTCAGACCTGGGGACACTGGTTGGCACTACCTGCTAGTTGTCATCCATGCAAGTAAGTGTTGCAGTTACCTCCAGCATGTTGCAGGAAGACAATAATGCAAGGTGTCTGTACAGAGCACAGACAAACACGTTAGGGAAGTGTAATATGTACACACTGTGTTGCTTAGTCATGCTGCTACTCACTTCTCAAAGGATGGTCCAGATCCTTACCTACAATGTCCTGCAGCAGCGCCATGACATCCCCACACATGGAACCAATGTCGTGCATCATGTTTATCAATGTGGGTGACCAGTACAGCCCCCCCATGTGAGGTCCTCCCTGGTGGTATCTGGCCACAGATCAGTCTCCTTAGAACTACCAGCATGTACCTCCCTTGCAGATAATACAGACATATATGTCAAGACAGCCATTTATTACCTCCTATGGATGGTTGTTACAGTTTAACTGCATCTCCCCTTCACATGGGACAGGCAAGTATGCATAGCTCTACACCCATGCATTATGTCAGCAGCATTAGAACAGCATGAACTTAGCTGTATGTGACAGGAGGGCCACAGGCTCATCATGGCTCAGCAAACCTGACTGGTGGACAACTACCATTAGCAGGCTGTACATTAATAGGTGGACAGTGCTGTGTGACAGTTGGAATGGGAGCCAGTACCTCCTCAGCTAAAAGAAGCACAGTGTTTGTGATGTTGAGTAGATATGTTGAGAGACAGAAGTAGCCATCCACCCAAAGCAGAATTACAGCGCACAGTCTAGTTACATAAGTGACCTCAAAGGACAGACTCAGATTGTCAGTGACCTCATACATCATGATGCCACATATAATGGGTCTGGACTCGTACCTAACTTGTATACCCACAATGTCTGCATCAACTACATTCTGCCCCCACCACATGACATTCCTACAACCTGCCCCATAACTTCCATCCATACAGTTTGTAACTGGCCTCTCACTGGAAGATACACAGCATCTATCGCACATGCTAACATTCCAGGTTGCATCCCACGTGATCTGACAAGGATTACTAACAGCATTAGGTCTCCCATGCAACCATGCCAACACTACTGGCTGTACACCAGCTGAGTGGACAATGGCAACTGTTATGCCCTTGCACAGAGGTGATGCATCCACAGAATGACATAACTATACACCTTTTTGTCTGAGTATCCATATCTGTATGGCTGTAGGGGCAATCATCATGGACATGATCAGCACATATACATGTGTTCTACACAGTTGACTGTACACAGTTTGGATGTGTGACAGAGGCAGCTTGACTGTTACATGTGGTGGACATTTTTGAGGCAGTGACCATGGACCTGGGTGAGGGTACATCAGGGCATACAACCCCCTAGACTCAGCCAAGCCATCTGACTATAGCATTTGCTCAGGCAACATTTACAAAGCACCCACTTAGGCATCCATGATACTATCACGGTAGGGGGTCACTAAGTGGCCTACTGCTGGCACACACAACAAAGGGACATCTGCCTCCAGTAGCTGATCTTTCAGCAGCAGTGCTCAACAGGGCACAGTCCTGGGTCCTTTACTGCTTGGAATCCATTCAACCACAATACAGGCAACTACTGACTGACTATGGCTAACAATGTTGGCTGATGCCTGCAAATTGTGAACACTCAGTCGCTGTGGTATGTCACTATCCTGCAAGAGGGTATTGCGAACATATGCCTGTTGACATTGCAATGGCCACAAATTTCATGGAAATATATATGTAGTATTAGCTCCATCAGTTAGACTTATGTACCTGGTAAGTAGCACATCAGTCACAACATGTGATGTACATAGTCAGGGGTGAACAACTGGGCACACAGACCTGGCCACAAAGGCATACACCTAATGTGCCACAGATCACCCAGTCTCTACAGTGGTGTGGCAGGAATCATATGGCACCAGCTGAGGCCACAGTCACAGTGTAAGTGGCATGCTCATAACCTCAACGTACTCTTTGCTCAGCATGCCAATATCTGAATGCAATGGCCATTTGGTGATGTACATTTTCCAAGCAGTACTGGCAATTGCATACAACAGTATGGTCCCTCACAGGGTCACTTCATGTTTCCAGTATGTGTTCAACGGGTATAGTCTGCAATGAGTGTCATTGTCACCTGTGGCATATAGAATATGCAGAGGTGATTTGTGCCTTGTATATGGGGCAATGTGTAACCACCTTGCATTATTGCATATGCTGCCTATCTGTAGGAGGCATAGTAGATTGACAGCCCACTGTAAGGACATTAACCTCATATGTGACACTGGTACTACATGTTTGTGACAGAGATTTGTCTAGCAGACCTAAACACTCCCTTGAAACAGAACCCTGCCTAATGGCACACAGAGCACCTCACCACATGCCATCTGTATGAATGACTGGGCAATAGTTATCTCAACACAGGGCACCTGCCTGTGTCCCTCATGGACTACGGCAATATGTGCTGATCTTGTAACGACGGGTATAAAGATGTCTAGGATTGTGAGGGCTGTATGGCCATTAAGCCAGTAAAGTTCAAACATCCTATGGCTCCATAACATGATGTAAAATGTTCTAACAGGCTCACACATAACCATGGCTACAATGAGGCTAGCACCACTTCCAATCACTGCATACAGGACATGCCACGGTGCACACACAGTGCAAGTTAGCTATATGTAGATGAGAACACTTACCTATGTAATGGTCCACACTACAGATCACAGTACGTGATGCACACTACACTCCTCATGTCTGCTAGTACTATCAGTTCAGGACATGCTATGCTTGATGTCATCAGCAGGCCTTGTTGTGGTCACTCAATTGGGGGGGCCACATCACATCTTATAAATAAAATACTGAAAAACCCTACCTACTTCTGTGTTACCAAGATGATCATATTTATGCCATCGGGACACTCATGTGCGCCAAGTAGCCTGCAGTGAGATTAGAACCCCTATGTATCTAGTCTTACACACAGTAGATCACAGTATTTATTAAACATGCCACGGCTTAAGTCCTGCTACTACACTGTCAGTTGGTAGACCTAAGGTGGATGACATCTGGCCTTGTAGAAGAGGGCAGTATGGAAGCCAGCAAGTTACAGGGCCAAAAAGTGCATAACCATTGCATGTGGATAGCCCATAACGGCATAGCAGTTGTTTTGCAGGGGCGTACACACATGCACATGCACCAAGTAGCCTGCAGTAAGATTAGAACTCATACCTATCTAGTATTATTCACTATAAATCACAGCACGTATTGCACACGCCACAAGTTGAGTCTGTTGTGTATGTGTTTGCAGGCACAATACTTGTGCATTACACAAACTAGGCTTGTGTTGAATAGCATCTGTGGTCTGCAGAGTGATATTGATTTGTACTGTTATCTGCATCTAGTATCTTGAGAGTGGGATAACTATTATTCTAGCTGTGTGTGTACATTTACCAGTATGGTCATATGTGGCTGCCTGCAGTTAGATGGGTAAACCTGTGAGCAAGAACAATTTGCCCTGCCCATGCATGCATTGACATTATACATTATACCACCTATGTCTCTCTATGTTGTGACATTCAGCAGGCACAGGGGTCTAAGTAATTGGATTATGTACTGTTGCACACTTAGTTTGAATCCTTTGAGCAACAGTGTGGATGTGTGATAGTGCAGATTTACTCACCATTATTAGGGTATGTAGGACATCCATGCACATATTTATGTAATTAACAGGGTTGTATATATAAATGTAGCTGTGTGTGTGTATGATATGTATATATGTTATGTAGATATATGGGGAGAGTCTATGTATCAATGTGATGTACAATGTATATATATATATATATATATATATATATATATATATATATATATATATCAGTATATATCTGACACTACACAGCAATGTATATCCTATGTATGTGTGAGAGAGACAGATAGCGATAGACATATATGTATATGTACATATCTATGTATAGACATATCTATATATAAGTCAGTTTGATGGGGCAATAGAATTGCGCTCATTTCAACTGTTTGGGCATGCCCAGTGTGACTGTCAGTACTTGTATAGTGACTCCAGGCCACACCTACCTGTACTCCAGTCCAGAATTTTGTGCATTACAGACTATACCTCTCAACTGTCCAGAGTTTTGGCTTACAGTTTTGGTTTGTTCCTCATAAAATTTGTGGTTTTCTGGCAAATCACTTGGATGAACTTAGGACTGAAATAGCGACATTTTCATAGGAGTGAAATAGTGACATACATTTGAGTGTCTGACTTCAAATCCTTCAGAAAACTGTTGAAATAAATCTAGCTATATTAACAACTGTTTATGTTTATGAAAGCAGTAAACATGTGCCCCTACTTGTGGGCCTTTGTCCCCCCATTTTGTCAGACTCTGAACAGATTTCCTGCACTAAGCGGTTGAGTGGTATGTTACAGGCATTGACATCTGTCCCTTTTTCTGCAGTACTGCACATCACTCAAAATGTCCACAGCATTACCCATTTGTCTGCTGTACTTAATATTTGACTGAGGTTAACACCAACATAATAATACCTCACATGCAAAAGATGTACCTACTTCTAGATTAGAAGTATCAACCCCATCACCCATGCTAACTTCTCTAGTCCACTGAGCCACACAGGCTGCCAGACACAGTGGAGTCATTTATCACACAATCAAGAGCATAAATATGTACATTGCTATTCCTGCATTATGCGTGATATACAATGTGTGATCGACTTCTATGTTACAGCCCTGAGATTACCTGATTCATTGATGCACCATTGCTGACTTACTATTACAGCAGTTATATGGGAACACTGCTGTGCTGGGGGTGAGGGAATAGCAAGCACATGATCTGCTGGGATAGGCAGTAGTCCAAATATCATGTGACCCCACTGTTGAACATCTCCCTTGCCTGATTTAGTGCATATTCCAACCATGAAGCTTAGTGATTATTGGGGAAGACATACTATTGGACTGGGTGTCTGTAAGTCCAATGTGGCTGTTACTTCTGTCCACACAGCCCACTGTATTTCCTCGCATAAATGCAGCAGATCCATAAATACGATACATTATTATAATAATCCTTAGTGTGTAGGAGACTTACTTTGCGAATGCAGCAGTTGACAGAACTGTAGTTCAGGGCTGACTTTGTGATGCAAGCAGTACACAGCCAATGCATGGTTAGATCAAGGTTGCGTGTGTTGTCTGGCATCAACAATTTTGCTATATGTGAGTAGGAGTAAGGTGTCAGTCCCTAGGGCTCTAGGCTGTCAGTGAATGTGCTATGCGTAGCCTCTTAGCTAAAGCCAGGGCATACTGGGCACACCTACATCTGCCTACAGGGACTTCATCAGGGGGTTCCTCCTCAGAGTCCCCCTGTGACTGTGGTGATGTAGGCAATGGTGAGGGGCTGTGCATCCCTTCCCTTTGCTGATCCTGCTGCAGCTGTTTCCGCAGGATCATATTGTGTAGCATGGCATATGCTGTGAACATATGGGCACATTTAGCTGGAGAGTACTGCAAGGCTTTACCAGACATATCGAGGCACCAAAACCATGACTTCAGAAGCCCAAACACATGCTCTATGATGTTCCTAGTTTGTGCGTGTGCCTCATTATGGCATTCTTTAGTGGGTGTGTGTGCATTTCTGATGGGTGTCATCATCCACGGTTCCTGTGCATTGCCAGCATCTCCCAGTAAATGGCCATATGGAATGCTTCCCTAGCAAACATCTGGTACAGCTGTGATGTGTGCCAGATATGGGAGTCGTAATAACTGCCAGGGCTGCCAGCATACACTTTCACAATAATGCCCTGGACATTGTACACAACCAGGCAGTTGGAGTGGTACCCCTTGTAGTTGATGTAGATTCTCCCGTCCTCACCGGGTGGTGACTTGATGTGTACATGACTGTAATCTATGGCACCCAGTACCTCAGGATAGTATGCTACACAGTAGAAGTGTTGCATATTGCTGGCCCTCACCTCAGGAGTGAGGGGAAAAGAAATGTGCTCACTGGCATGTGGTTGCATGGCATCCAGGAACTGGGGGAGTACTCTGGAAGAAGATGCCTGTGAGACCCCAATCATGTCCCCAGTTGGTCTTTGGAAAGTACCTGTAGCTAGTATCTGAAGGGCTATACATATCTTTGTTTCCACTGGGATGGGTTCCCCTCTGTTGGCTCTAGATCTGAGTTGAGGGCAGCAGAGCTCAGTGAGTTCTTGTAGTATGTTCCTGTCCACCCTGTAGCTCTCTACAATCTCCAGCTCATGTAGCCCCTAGAAGGTTACCCTAGGCCTGAACACTCTTCTCTGCTTAGACCTATTGTCAGCAGCAGCAGCACTGACCTCAGCATCTACAAAGTACAGTTTTGTACCTACCATAAATGTAGATGTTTGAGTGCTAATACAGCTGCAGTAATCACAGATGGGTTCTCTGCCGTCAGGCGGGTCCTCGGTCGGCCGAATTCCAAAGTCTAGGTCCGGCATCAGTTGTCGTCGCTTTCTTTCCTGACGTCAGTGCAACAGGGGTATATAAGACACAGCCGACGCCATATTCTTCAGTCTTTCTTGCCCCAGATGTCAGGTGCCCCAGAAGGAAGGCAATACATAAATTATATATATATATATATATATATATATATATATATATATATATATATATATATAGTCAAGCAATGCAATATAATCAAAAATCAGTAGTTGCAAGCAAATACACCATAGAAGGATAACCCAAATTAGGTTGTATGAGGAGGTGTTAGCCACTAGGCCTTTACCAAGAGGGGAGGGAGGGAGGGAGGGAAACCTGTACTGCAGCTGTATTAGCACTCGAACATCTACATTTATGGTAGGTACAAAACTGTACTATGTTCATCGTGCATACAGCTGCAGTATTCACAGATGGGTAGAATCCCAAAGCTACGCACAGGGTGGTAGGCACTAGGTGGAACTGGGAGCAGCCAGAATGCCCTGCAACACAGCAGTGGCAAAGCCTGCTCTAGTTTTGGAATATAAAGGCAGGTGGTAGTGTTTTGTGAAGGTATGCACAGAACTCCAAGTGGCTGCCTCCAAAATATCTTTGGTAGGGACTCCTCTGAGGAAGGCTGTAGAGGTAGCTGTGGCCCTTGTGGAGTGGGATCTGATGCCTGTAGGAACAGGTTTGCCATGAAAGGAGTAACAAAACTGTATGCAATGGCCTATCCATTTTGAAATTGTCTGTTTGGAAATAGGCTTCCCTTGAGCTCCTACAGCATAGGACACAAAAAGTTGTTCTGATTTCCTGAAGGGCTGTGTTCTGTCCAAATAGTAACGTAGCTGTCTATGGATGTCTAAGGAATGTAGCAGCCTTTCCCCTTTGTTTTGAGGATTGGGGTAAAAGGTAGGTAAGTGTATGGCCTGATTTAAAGCTACCCTGGATACTACCTTAGGCATAAATGAAGGGTTGGTTCGTAGGGAAACCCTGTCCTGATGGAAGATGAGAAAGGGCTGCACAGCCATGAGGGCTTGTAGTTCCGAAACCCTACGAGCTGAGGTAATAGCCAGAAGGAAGGCTGTTTTCCAGGACAAATATTGCAAATCTGTTGAGGCAGCTGGTTCAAAGGGAGGCAATGTAAATTTTTCTAGAATGTAGTTAAGATCCCAGGCTGGTATTGGTTGTTTCCTTGGAGGTCTTATATTCTTAGCTCCTCTGAGGAACTGTCTTAAAAGTGGGTGAGAGAATAAGGGTGGATCAGTGTTGTATTCTGCAGAAATGGCTGAGGCATGAATTTTGATGGAGGAAAATGAAAGTCCACTATTCAACAGCTCAGCTAGATACTGTAATATCTGAGGCAAATTCAGTTTTCTAGGATCCTGGCCTTTTTTCTCATTCCAAGCGCAAAAACGTTTCCATTTTGCGGAGTAAGCCTTTCTAGTAGATGGCCTTCTGGCCTCCAAAATGACATCCTGCACCTCTTTGGAGAGTAGGGTCTGTTGTGGTGTTAAGGAATTTTCCATGCAGCCAGATTGAGAGTTTTCAGCTGACTGTGAAGAGTTTTGTAGCTGTGCTGAGTCAGTAGAAGAGGCATTAGAGGTAGGGTCCAGGGAGGAGTATGTGTTAGGCTCCTCAGGAGTGGGTACCAGTGTTGTCTTGGCCAGTCTGAAGCAATCAGTATCATCTTCGGTCTGTCTGCTCTTGCTTTCAAGAGCACCTTGGGCAGAAGAGGCAAAGGTGGGAAAGCGTAAACTGTCCATGTTGCCCAACTGAAAGAAAGGGCGTCCACTCTCCAGGCCTTTGGATGAAAGGTCCTTGAACAGAACTTTTTCAATTGATGATTCCTGTGGGAGGCGAAGAGATCTATGTCTGGTCTTTCCCACGCTTGGATTATCTTTGTAAACACTTGAGGATGCAACTTCCATTCGTGTGGATCTGTCATATTTCTGCTTAGATTGTCTGCCAGCGTGTTTTCCAATCCTGGCAAGTACTGTGCTTGAAGTTCGATTTGCCATTTCAGAGCCAAGTTCCAAAGTGACATGGCTAGCCTGCACAGGGGGTATGAATGTGTTCCACCTTGTTTGTTTATGTACCACATTACTGTGGTGTTGTCTGTTCTTATCAATAACTGCCCTGGATGCAGGAGGTCCTTGAAAATTGTAATTGCATTTATCACTGCTAGCATTTCTTTTTGATTGATGTGAAGGTGCTTTTCCTTTTGGGACCATTTGCCCTGAATGCACCTGTCTGTCATGTGCGCCCCCCAGGCATATTCTGAAGCATCTGTTGTGATGACTTGATTTGCTTTAGGCTTGCAGAATGGAAGACCTGTGTTTGTTTGGCATGCTTGGGCCCAGCATAGAAATTCCTTTTGCAAACATGGAATTATTGGTATTATTGTTTCCAAACTGTGGCTGTGTTGAGACCATAGGTTTTTTAGGTACCATTGAAGTTTCCTCATATGCAACTTTGCACATGGGATTAGAAGAATGCAAGATGCCATGAAGCCCAGAGCCTGCAGGATTTTCCTTGCAGTGAGCCTGGTACAATTTGCTAGTATTTTGAAGTAATGAGTTAGTTGCCCTTGTTTTTCTGGCATAAGATAGGCCATCTGGGTGTTTGTGTCCAAGTTGGCACCCAGGAAAGTTATTTTCTGAGATGGTGTTAGCCTGGATTTCTCCTTGTTGACTGTGTATCCCAGAGAATTCAATAACCGTGTTACATAAGCCAGATGTTCCAGAAGTATGTGCTTGTTGTCCGCTTGGATCAGGCAGTCGTCCAAATAAGGGTAAATTTGTATCCCTTGAAGTCTGCAGTAGGCAATTACTGATGCCAGGCATTTCGTGAATACTCTGGGCGCAGTAGATAAGCCAAAGGGCAATGCAGAGAATTGATAGTGGATTGAACCTGCAAGAAATCTGAGGTATCTTCTGCAGCTTTGTCTGATTGGGACATGCAGGTATGCCTCCTTGAGGTCCAATGTTACCAGCCAAAACTCCTTGCCCAGCATGGGAAGAAGCTGCTGTAATGTGAGCATCTTGAATTTTGGTACGAGTAGAAATGTGTTTAGGATGGATAGGTCCAAAATGGGTCTCCAGTCGGTTCCTTTCCTTGGTACCAGAAAAAGTCTGGAATAAAAACCTTGACCTTGTTCGTGAGTAGGTACCTCTTGAATAGCTTTCATGGCCATAAGCTTTGAAATTTGTATTTGAGCCTCTGCCCTTTGATTGTGTGGCAGGTTCAGCATGCCTCTCATTTTTGGAAGAGTGTGAAAATGAAATCTGTAGCCTCTGTTTATAATGTCCAGGATCCATTTGTCTGTTGTGATAATATGCCAATTTCTTGTAAATAATGCCAGCTTTCCTCCCAAGGGTGCTGCCAGCTGAGACTTGCTTGGCATGAAAAGGGGGAAGTCATTGGGTTTGTTTCCTGTATTGCTGTGCACTGTCTTCGCCACCTCTTGTTGCTGGAGTTTGCCATTGTCTGCCTCTATATGATCCTTGAGGTTGTCCTCTGCCCCTTGTGCGCCTGTATCTACCTCTTTGTGGCTTGTCCGTGGCTAGTTCTTTGAAGGCCAATTTCTGCTAAAACGTGGTGGTTGAACCTGTAGAAAAGCTTTGACAGTTTGCATAGATTTAGCTTTTTCTTACATTTTCCGTAGTATCTCCTCAGCATTAGTACCACATAGTACATCCTTTTGTAAAGGAGCATCTAGTAGCTTAGCTTTAACATGGTCAGGCAAGGTTTGTTCTCTAAGCCAGGCATGTCTACGAATGACTGATCCTGTCACAGCAGCTCTACTTGAGGCCTCTAGGGCATCATAGCCACATTGTAAGGTGTGTTTACCCACTTGTTCTGCACTATGCATCATATCCTGCAACTCCTTCAAATCTGGTTGTTCAGGTTGAGACATTTTATTTCTTAATTGTGATAACAGAAACTGCTGATATTTAAGCATATGGAACTGACAATTTAAGGCCCTCATGGCTAGGGTGGCCGAGGTATATACCTTTTTTCCCCACTTTTCTAAGGATCTAGACTCTCTTTCGGAAGGTAGTGGATTCTTAGCAGTAGAGGCCTTCATTCCCTTGGGGCCTTGAGAAATGGTTTCAGGGTCAGCATTATGGCTTTTGTAAAGAAATTGGTGAGAGTCAGGAACTCTGTAGTACCTATCAGGCTTTACTGGGGCAGGAGGCAGGGAATCCGGATTTAGGCAAGCCTCCGAGTAAACATCATCAAGTATGTCCAAGACAGGAGGTATCGCCAGAGGTCTGTGCTGAGGTAACAAAAGAAATTCCCTAAGTCTTTTCTTGGAATCAGAAAAGTCTTGGCCTTCCCAATGGAAGTGTTCCCTCAAGGTGTGCAAGGTTTCCCCAAAAGAGAAATCCTCTGGGGGAGATACAGAAGGAATGGACTGCTCAGCATCCGAATCTTCAAAAGGGGAGTACGAGTGTTCCTCTTCATCAGAATGTTCTGAAAAAATGGAATCCTGGTCAGAAGAGGGAGAAGCTTCCTCCACTCTGGGTCTCTTGTCTGGAGGGGGCTGGGAACCCCTGATAAGAGTAATTAAATCCTCAGCCATTTTTAGCATCTGCTTTTTAGGCATGGGGCCTGGAGATGGGCCCTGTGCAACAGGCCTCTTGGGATGCATGGCTGATTTGGACTTAGTAAAGGCCTTAATGGAGAAGGAAGATGAGGGTCTAAAGACACCATGGGTGGAAGTGGACCTATCCACATTAGGAGGCTCAACACTCACAGTGGCTTCGGTGGTTGTAGTCTGGGTATGGGCCGAGGTACCTGCGGTCTCGGTTACAGAGGACACCGCCAAAGAAGTGTTGTCGGTAGTCAGGGGCTGCGTAGGCGCCTCGCTGAGAACCGGACCACGTGTAGCCAGTTTTGGCGTGGTGTCGGTGGAGACCGCGGGCCTCGCGTGTCAGTCTTTGTCCTTGCGTTTTTTGGACAAAGCGGTAGTCGGAGTATCCGACGACATTTTATAATCAAAGGCTTTACCAAAGAAGTGCTGGGCGAACTCCGCCTGACGCTTAATAGTGCGTTTATTGAAAGTAGCGCAAAAGCGACAGGCCGAGACGTCGTGGTCTGGGCCTAAACAAGGTATGCAGAGGGAATGGAAATCCTTATGCGGTATTTGCTTCCCACAAGAAATACAATTGTTAACTTTGTCTGACATCGGTCTGAGGCAAGAAAAGTTTCCCCAACGGGGTACTTAGGTTTAAAGAAGACTTCGGTTTCCAATTATTCATAATTTCAGGAGCTGGCCGACCGGCACTTGCGAACTGCTTCTGCTTCGGGCACCGCGCGGCAAAAAAGACTGAAGAATATGGCGTCAGCTGTGTCTTATATACCCCTGTCGCACTGACGTCAGGAAAGAAAGCGACAACAACTGACGCCGGACCTAGACTTTGGAATTCGGCCGACCGAGGACCCGCCTGACGGCAGAGAACCCATCTGTGATTACTGCAGCTGTATGCACGATGAACATCATACAGATGTAGCAGACCTGCAGCAGCCTCCAACATTCTCTCAGTTAAAATTCACAAGTCTGTACTCCAATGGTGCAGAGTATGGGGAGAAATCAGACTATAGGGTGTATGCATACTTTATAGTGCTCTGCTGTAAGTGCCGACTGTGTGATTAGCTACCTATGATGCATTCCACCTGCCTAGTACATCATTAACATCATTTAATGTCCCTAGTTTAAGTTAAACAGAGGTCAAAACTAATTAATATGTCAGAGTTTTAGATGCAGTCAGCAATGCAGCACAGCATGTGAAAGTATGCCCCATCTGTAAACAAAGCTTAGCAGTCAGTGTACATACCCCCAGAGATATCCACGCTCAGCATAGTGGTGTGCCAAGCAAACGCATGTTAACACATTCCCCTTAGCTAAACACAGCTTAGAAGTTACGCTCAGCACTGTGGAGCGCCACACAAACAGGCTGAAATAAGCTTAGAAGTTACTGGACACACCCTCCCCTGATGTCAGCTACCTCCTCTGTAAACAACATGGTTCTCTGCCTATATGAAGTGGATATGTGGACATAATTACACACCTTTTGTGCTATTCAGTAACTCCACCTCGTTTGGATATGAATCCGTGCTCACAGCCTGGAAACTACACACTTCAAAGCCCTACCACAACAACCACAACAGCACCAATGCACTATTGCAGATACTCCACTCAGGGTCCAGTAATACATTTCTGTCACATCATATTAATTTTTTTCTAACTTTTTTTTTTTTTTTTTTTTTTTTAATAAAGCATGTTTGCGCACTGTGGCACACCTTGCAAATATATGCTCAGATTAAAACAAATGAATTTAACTTAATTTGTCAAACACAGAGGATAGTTTGCTCATATCTGTATGTGTATGCCATTTCTGTCCATCTATCTATATTTTTACAGCCCCTTTTCTCTGTCTATATTACTGTACACAGAAAACTACAGACACAAACACATGGACTGCAGAGCAGCCTGCTTTTTAAATCACTCTACCTACCTCATTTGCATGACAGTCACCTGCCTATGAGGTGATCGGCATGCCACAGAAGTTTGTGTTGGTGCGCTCATTTGCTCACCTCTCAGCAGCACTTACTGAATCTAAAAATGTTTGCGATCATGTTAGCAGCACGGCACAATGCCTACATGGAAAAAAAAGTGTAGGCTTTATTAAATGCCCCCCTAAGTTTTCTACACTATTTTACATGTGCACAGATGAAGACTGCACTTAACCCTTTTATGTACATGTAAACGCTTTCAAGAAAGTATACAATGGGCCTTACCTTCTAGGCATGCTATGAAGCTGTAAGCATGAAATGGAGACACTGTTCAGCACTGACCAAGGAATGAACAAGGCTGTACTACAGGCAAAAGTGAGTTACCCCATTAATGTTTCACAACACAACATTTATATGCATAGATTTCTCATGGATGATTCACTTTTTTATTCTTGTGGTTGGCCCAATAAATGAGAACAATAAGTAGCACATTAAAACTACAGCTCAATTACAGCAGGAAAAACCCAGAACCAGAATGTAATTAACATTAGTTACTTACACATTGTCTCTAAGTAACAATTCACCTGATCACCATTTTCCTACAGATAACAAAAACAAAATCACGTCATGACCTCTGATTCCCTTGTCATAATCATACAATGCACGAGACAGTTGACAGATTCCTAGGGGGGAAAAAAGTTTTGACTTTTCTCATGTCATACATTGACAGATACTAAAAACCGCAACCAAGAACATAATATCCTTATTAAGTAATCATATGGTATTCTAGCATATTTATTCATTTCATGGTTAAAACACTAGACAAAGAAATATAGCTGTATTTCCACAGAAATGGCTATAGCCGTCATTAGTATTTATATTAAGAACCCAACTATAATCTAAGTTCAGAGAAACGTTTGTAAGAGTTGCAAGTTCTAAACTTAACATTGATAGATGGCTAAATGTCAGAGCACATCAGCTTTCATGAATTTTTCTTACTTTGAAAACTTCAGTATTGAATGTGAAGTGTTTTTATTTGTTGCTTCAATCTAGTTATTTTTCTCAAACCTTTTCATTGCGCTAGTGGAACAGACCATGTCTTCAAGGGTTGGAATAATGTCATTGTTTTTAACATATCTCTTGGCTTATTCCAAAGTGTTAAAAGTCCAGGCACGGGTTTAGAAATCCATTTAATTTTGTAAGATACAAGTAGTGAGCTTTAGTAGACACAATTCGCTTTTTTTTTTTAAGTCTCTTAGTGACTTAATTATTGTCAAATCTGATAAAAATTTTGGGCCGTTTTTATTGGGGAAGTTTCTTATGCTGTCTCCAATACTAATTTTTTTTTTAAATCTAACAAAAGAAATTTCACAATTGAGCTAGGTGCTGCAGTTGGATTTGTTGGGATGGGATTCTTAATAGCTCTGTTGCCAAAAAGTGAAAGTAGTTAAAGCCAGAATTACATTATCCTCCGCTTTCTCTGCTGCTCCAAATATTCATGTTTCTTCCCTCTACCAATTTTTAAAACCTTCTATTTTAACCATTAAGTATTTTAGTGGAAATTCTGTTTGTATTTCCTGTTCTTTTATCATTCCATCAATATCATTAAATACATTCTCAATGTATAATACCTGGAAATGTGACAGCTGAAAATGGAAAAAAGGATGCATCTCAGTAGACCTACTGCTACTATAGGTTATATGTTGGAGTTCCTTTAATATAGAAAGGCATGCAGGATACACAGGGTGCATAAGTATGCAGCAATCCTGTGATTGCCAAGTGGGCCACCTTGTCTCTGAATGTCTGCATTCCTTGAGTCAGTAAAAATAAAGGTTTCCTCTATCCTCAACTGAAAACTCCATGTCAATGAGTTACACTAGAACTACAAAAAGGCTGGAAAGTATAAACAAATGACCTCAGTAAGGAAGAAAAAGGACTCATGACCAGATGTCATATGAAGGATGAAAGGCAAACAAATATATATTAGAAAAGTCTATCCTGCATCTTGACAGAAAGCTGCAGCACATCAACAGCGAACACAAAATTTCCATTTGTTGATCAGGAAAGTCTGACTGGGGGGGGGGGGGGTTCAGTGGAGGCCTGGGGAGAAAAGCTCCACACAAAATTATATAATGTTATACATTAATACAAACTGTAAAAGTCACATAGGAAAACAATTACAGTGCAGGGACACAAGATTAAACAAAACCTTTAATAATCAAATCCTGCAATACTGTGATTTACGTACATTAGTTAAGGTACTTTATAATATAATATAATATAATATGTTGATAAATACATCAGAAAGTAAGCATATGAGATTTGGGAGACAAACTGAAAGGTGAATATTTAATACAGCACATAATGATTGAAACTGTAGACTCATTTAAGGACCTGGGTATATGGGTAGATTCAGTTATGAGTTTTTCTAATCATATCAACCAATTGGTTAATGATAGTTATAGAACTATAGGTTGTATAAAATGATTTATAAAGTCTAGGAAATCAAACATAATGAAGTCATTGTTTGTTAGTTACATTAGACCCAAACTTGAGTATGGAATAACAATATGGAAACCCTATAGGAAAACAAGCATGAATAAACTGGAAAGAGTACAACGGAAATATACCAAGGGCATCAATGGATGTGAAAATCTAAGTTATTATGAAAGACTAAAATATCTGAACTTGTACAGCGTCTCTTACAGATATTTAAGAGATCATCTTATTCAGGTATATAGGGCATTCAGGGACAACTACCTCTGGGAATGTTTGGGGTTATCAAAAAGTAGTAGAGAATCATCAGATAACCTATGTAGATGATTCTATAGGAATGAGAAGTACTAATTGGTTCTCTGACAGAGTAGCTGATGCTTGGAACAGATTACCAAATTACATTAAGGCAAGTACTAGTTTAGATATTTTTAAGAACAGCCTGGACATTTATTATGGGAACAAGTGTTTTGGCATATTGGCAAGCTAGAAGGGCTTAATGCCCGTGCTTGAAACATTTGTATTTATGTATGTACTAAGCTGGGGTTAAGCAGAAGCATAACCAAGATTTATTTACATATTAAATTGATGTTTTCATTTTTCAGTTTGCTTTCAGTGTAGTGGTAGGGAGTTCCACAGTTAGGAGATGAAGGAGTCACCAGCAGTATTATTAGACTTTGAGTTGAGTAAAAGGGAGTTTTTCAAGAGCACATGGGATTATTTGCATATCCTGCCTTTCACAGCGTAGACATCTGCTATACAGAAAAGATGCCATCAACCATTCAGTGGAGCTTGTCAGAGATGTAGGTTTGTAAATGCACAGAGAAAGGCGCAGTGTATCATACTCTGAATAACACACACAATGGTTCATTTTACCAACAAATGATATACTTTTGCACATTGTGGTATGCACTGTATGATGCAACACTTCACATATACAAGGTCTGTTGCACTTAAATGTCTGAGGCTGAGGAAGGCATATGCTACTCTGGAAAATATGCACTCTTTCCCTTTGCCATACAAACCTTTCAAAGGAAAGAACTGTTTGGAGGTGTATGATGACTATGTTTGAACAGTAGCAGATGGACACTGACGAAAGTATCCACACAAGTGCTATTTTCATACTCTATACCTTGAGGCCAGCCAGAGTGTCACAGTGAAACAAGAGCCAGGTCATCTATATGTACATTGTTTTTTTGTGACACATAGCTGGCAATTACTTCTTCAGAACTGCTGGCTTGTTTCAAAAGTAGAGTCCAGAAACAGCACAGAATGATGCAGGAGCTATTTGGCACTGTGATAGTCAAAGACACCCCAGCTCTAGATTACAAATATGCTATGTTGTGCCTTATACCAGGTACATGTACTGCTGTGCACATGGTATAAGGTATCTATGAATCAGTTTTTTAAACACCAAAACTCTAGGTGACATTATACTAAATGGTATTACCTTACTATAGATGGAACCCACTGCTCTCATAAAATTATTTTTTTGCCTTAAGAGTTATAACGACATGTTTTGGGCTAGAAAGCTAATGTCTGTTCTTGTGATTTTGCTAAACAGTAACTTCACAGCTAAACATTTCATATAAGCGGACTATAGCCTGAAAAACATTTAAAAAGCTTATTCTCTTTATTTTCAAATCACGGCAGCTCTTGTTTTCTTTCTTCAAAGCTTGTAAGCACTAGAAGAAAATACAAAAGAAAATAAATATATCAGCATTCAACTAACCAACTTTTTTAATACCCTTATATGACTGCTTTTTTACTACTACTCAAACAACATTTTGCTTGCTATTTCCATTCTTGTTAAAAGTCATGCTTACAGGCAATATTGTGACATTTGGTGGGTGCCTGGCACCTGCTCACACTAAACACTCGAATTAGCCAAGATATTTTCATTTATTTATTTGTGCTTAACTATGTAAGTGAATTGGTTAATAAGAACCCCTTTTAGCCACACCTACGGCCAAAAGGAATAGTCAGTTTATATTCACAACAGTTCATAGCAGTTTATAAATGATTAATCAAGCAGTTAAAAAGCAGTAAAATTAACAAGGTATCTGAAACAGCAAGACAGTACATGATCACTAAAGTACTTCTACAGTGTAGATGGCTGTACAAAAGCATCAAAGAATATACAAGAATGACACTTCAACTAAGAGTATATCACTATATGTAATTGTACGAAGGTAGAGTTATACAAAGTTATATAAACTTATAATCTGGAGAGGGCTGCAGATGTTTATAAGTAGATGGTGAGTACAATGCAGCAAGTTGATGCTAATTATTTTTTTCCAACTGGTGATGTACAAGACTAAATCATAAGGAATTATATATCCTCTCTTAATGAAGACTGAGCATTTATAATTTTTTTCCAGAAAAGCGTGCCATTTTCCTAAAAAGTGCAACTTAAGTTTTATTTTTTTGATTCCACAGGCAAAGCATTCCAGTTAGCTGGAGCCATCTTACTGTATATGCCTTTCACCACTGGCAAGATTAACTGTGGAATTGTGTAGTAGGGACACATTGTGATGTCATCATCAGTAGACAGAACAGTAAATTGAAAATAACTTCCATTTAATTTGTAAATCAGTGCATTTGAAAGGAAGGAAGGTCTTGCAGTTAACAATAAGTCAGATAGACTTATTAAAAGAAATACAGTGGTGTACAAGATTATGGAAAAGAAAACTCCCAGTTCGCAAAAGGATAGCCCTGAAAAAAATAACGTAATATAAAGCAAGCAGGGCTAAAACAGAGGAAACTGTCTATATATTTATTAAGAAACACAGAGCTTGTAGGTAAAAAACAGGATAAGTGCTTCTGGCTATAGCAAGCCTTCTTCAGATTGTGTTAAATTAAAATCACTTCCTCTTTTTATAAAACAGATTAGCAGTCACCGACATCACTGCCTTAGTCTCCTCCCCTTTAATATTGGTTGGAGGGGAATGATCCCACTCAATTCAGGATACTTGTCAGCTGACAAATTTGCTATCCATCGTGTCTCTCTAACTTCTTTATTAATGAAGCCACCACCTCTGCCATTGTCTCTTACCTTTTCTAGCACTAAATAAGTAAACCTATGCTCATTATTCTTCTATACATGTTGTGAAAGGGCATTTGTTGAGACAACTAATCTGATATCACTGAAGTGGCGTAATATCCTCTCTTTCAGGAGTCGATTCATTTTACCAATGTAAAAACTCGGACAGGATCACAAATGGCTGCATAAATAACATTCTTTGTGTTGCAATCCACATATGTCCTCAGCTGACAAGTCCTTTTTGTGATGGGATGGGTAAAGCAATTACTAATGTTAATGTATGGGCAAGCTTTGCACTTTTTACACAGGAGGGTTCCTATCCCACTGATGGATGGATGTGTTCCAAGGTTTTCCTTATAGCATAAAAGTCTTTTCAAATTATGCTTATTCTTAAATGTAAACCTTGTAGTGTCTCCTACTATACTTCTTAATCCTTCATCCATCGTAAGATTACTCCAGTTCCTTTTGATAATCTCATAAAAGGATGAAATATCATTGCTGTATGTGAGTATACATCTCAAGCCTTTGACCTTAGAAAAAAAGGGAAGGAGCAAATGACAAAAACAAATGGAATGTGTGGAAACAATATATGCTAGTACTGTTCAGGACAAGGAGTGAAAACAGGAAGATCGCCTTGATCAATTTATGTAATATTGATTGGAGTACAACACAATTACCCGATAAGTGAGTTGCGCGAACACATCAAAAACTATTAACTTGTGTGAGGTTCATGTAGTCCACAGCAGCCACCAGAAAGAAAAATTCTTGCTCAGGAGTGTATAATTTACTTTAAAATACTGTATTTCATATTAAAAAAACTAAAAATATATCATGTTGAGGGCTTTTGTCACTAAATACTCAAACCAATACTCAAACCATGTTTGATTAATTATTGTAAAGGAATACTCTCCAACATAACTCAACCTCAAGACTATATTAAACCTTGATATGTATATTAAATATATAAAACTTGTAAAGATATATAAAACTGCATATTGAAACCAATACAAAAAAGTAGTAAGATTTAATGTATTCATATGGTGCAATCTTTTCTCACAATTTTTCCGCTCTTGTCTTAAGAACTCGCTGGACCGAAAGATGTTCATTCAAGACAGGTTTGTCTGTAGCATCCAATCTTATTTGCCAGAAATTCCCTATATTCCAATTTATTTTCCTAATATCCCCCTCTGGCACACACGATAGAACTATTTCCAAAATTCTGAACTCAAATGTTGTGAAACCAGTACAGGTTAGTGTTTAAACACAGCTTTGTTCATATTAGCTCTTTTTAAATCATATAGGTGTTCATAAGTCCTTTTTGCTAGTTTCCTTTCCATCTTCCCAACATAACTGCCAAATACTTCACAGGCTACGTGCCCATAGAATGGCGCACAGCAATGGTTATTCCGCTCCACAAAGGAGGAGCCACAACTGACCCTGGTAACTATCGCCCCATAAGCCTGACTAGCCTGGTCTGCAAGGCTATGGAGCGCATCATCATGGAACTCATTAACAAAGACATTGGGAACCTCTAAACACGTGACCCGATCCAGTTCGGCTTTGTTAAGGGTAGATCATGCCTACTAAACCTGGTTGACTTCTTCGAGACAGTCACCAAGGCCATAGATGAGGGAAAGGTGGTTCACACAGCCTACCTTGATCTCGCCAAGGCGTTCGACACCATTCCTCACTCGGGTATTATAGAAAAACTCACCAGCCTGAACATAAACCCCTACATCACAAGATGGGTTGCCAACTGGCTTACAGACAGAACTCACACGGCAAGAATAGCGGGCTCCAGGTCTGACTCTAAACCAGTCACAAGTGGTGTCTCCCAAGGCTCAGTTCTGGGACCCCTACTGTTCGGCATATATTTTTCAGAAGTACAGGCAAACACAGGAGGACTATGGCTAACCAAGTTCACCGATGACTGCAAACTGGGAGCCATAACTGACTCTCCAGCTGACATGGACATCCTCCAAAAAGGCCTTACTGAGACAGACACCTGGTGTCAAAGTGATGGCCTCAAGCTGAATGCCAAAAAATGCATAGTCATCCCGTTTGGGAAAAACAAAACACCCACGAATTACCACATAGGCAGCAGCCCCCTTAATGCAGACAAGGTAATAAGAGATCTGGGAACCCAGGTAGATAGTAATCTCTCCTTTGACAATCATATTGCCAAAGTAGTTAGGAAATCCTTCTATATGGCCCATCTAATTACTAAGGGGTTTGCATCTACAAATAAAGAGGTTATAGTGCCCGTCTACTCGTCACTCATCAGACCCATCATAGAGTACAATGCCCTATTTGGGATGTACCTCACAAGACACTTCCAACAGCTTGAAAGACCACAAAAGCACCTCACCAAGAGGATTACTGGCCTCAAACATATGTCCTATGCAGCCCGACTAAAAAAACTCCGGCTGTACTCAATGGTGTATCGCTTACTCAGAGGTGATCTCTGCCTGACTTACAAAGCCATGTCCAACTAAGAATTGATGGACATGCTCCACCTGAAGAAATCCAAGTCACTGTGAGCCACGTGGTCTAGTGAGCTAAACCTCGCCACAGCAATAAATAGAACATGCTGGAAAGATAGATCCCTGTCACAGAGACTCCCCATGCTTTGGAACAAAATTCCAAACTACATTATGCAGAGCCCCTCACTAACACTCTTCAAGAGAAGCCTTGACGAGTGGATGGGTAACAGAAAGTACACCCCTGGGATCACTTTATTGGCTCTGCTTGACAGAGGCTCAGTTAATTAATCAATGGAGCGGCGAAAGTCGACACACTCTGGCTAGGCTTATAAATGCCCTTGTGCAGATAGTCTAGTACCTTCCTATGAACCTATAAACCAGTCCTTTGGTTTCACAGTTCCCTTTTAGTAATATTTTTGACTTGCAATAAATTATCCAAAAAGAAAATTCTACTTTCATTGAAGGGCAAAAACTACATCTGCCACACTTGGTGGTACATGGTGATTCATTGACGGTTGCTTTTTCTAAAATGTCCTTAATATTTGTATCCACCTTTTATATAAATAATGGGTCTTCCCCCACTGATTTAAACACTTCATCCTTTTTAAGGATAGACTAATTGTTAATAATGTTTTTAACCTGCCTAATTTTATTAAATCCAATGGCTATAACATTGTGAAAATTATTCCTGTTTTGAACATCAGTTGAATTTAAATGTCCCTGCCCCTCCAAATCAAGTGGATAACCCTTCTCGATAAACATGTTTTTCATAATTTCAAATTCCTGTAGGAATCTTTTGTCATCTGACACCATTCTAGCAACCCTTATATACTGGCCCTTCACAAGGTTTTTCTTACAATAAAAAGGGGTGACTTCTGTTCTGCAACATTAATTAACTGGAGAATGTTTCTTTCCTGTAAACAGAAGAGAAACTAGTTGTTCAAGCTATTTCACTGCTGTTTTCATGTGAAAATCTTTAAAAAGTGGTATTTTTTAATGTACATCTTGAACTTTATCAGTTTCTTCTGATCTTAATTTCCAAATAATGAAAATATCCAAAATTTTACAGTAAAATGACCATAAATCGGTGACCTAAGTGATGTGGGATACACAAAAAGTGGTCAATGACAGCTATAGTTACACTATATTCTTCTTTCCATAGATTAGGGTTTAGTTTACTCAAAAAGTCACGAGTCTTTCAATATATGAATGTGATCATTTAAAATTAGTTTTATTGTCCTATGCATAGGTTCATAGGTAGGTACTAGGCTATCGGCCCAAGGGCCTACGTAAGCCTAGTCAACAAGGTTCCCTAGCTTACACCACCCAAGAAAGTTATTTTCCTGTGCCACTGTCGAGCAGAGACACAGAAGTGATCCCCAGGGTGCATTTCTTATTTCCCATCCACTCATCAAGATTTTTCTTGAACAGTGCTAATGTAGAACTTTGCTTGACATAGATGGGTAGCCTGTTTCAGAGTATGGAAAATCTCTGGGACAGGAATCTATCCCTCCAGCATGTCCTGTTTATTGTGGTGACAAGGTTTAGGTCCCTAGAGCGTGTAGCTCGGAGGGATTGGGATTTCTTTAGGTGTAGCATGTCCAACAGCTCTGGGTATAAACTGCCAGAGGATATGTCTTGGATTCCTGTGTAGCTACAATCATCTTGTTTGGGGGGGGGGGTCTACTAGACTTGTGTCTCCTCGGTATTGCAAAGACAGCTGGTATAAGTGGACATTTATTTAAGTAATTGTAAATTACCCCCTGATAGTGCCATCTTTCAATGTTTCTCTCATTCCTGGAAACTGGGGTATACATCTACTTTCATGCTGTAATATTAGGTTACATGATTCTTACATTTCTATTACTTGTCAGCTGATATACCAATATTTGTTCTTCTTTAGTGAAATTTGAATAGAATGTCTTTTCCCCTGTGAATAGATCGTATACTCTCCTAAATCCTCTCAAATGAATTGTTTGATTGGTGGTGGTATTATACACACTCCTGTTTTTCAATAACAGACCAGGTTATGCTTTCTCAACCCCTCAGTGTATACAAGAAGGGTTCAAATTCCTAGTGAACAGTAAAGTTCTAGGATAATGTCCGAAACATTTCCTGTTCTCTTTGGGACAAACTTAAAACCCTTTTGAACAAGGTCAAATAGTTGGAATCTAAGTCGCTGTAACTGAATATTTGAAACCCTCTTCTAGTAATTATTTTCCCATCAATTAAGGAAATGATATGCTCATCCATACTTTGACCTACCAGGCTTTCCTCTTTCTTATTGTTCTTTGTCTTTTCCCTTTGTTATTCCCCCGGGTTCCCCTTTTCCCTCCTGTTTGGTAACTGGACCTTACTTGGAGGTCAGAGCAGTAACCTTCCTAATGGTGATCCTGATTTTTCAGTCTCTATGACCTCCTAGGAAGCTGTGGGAGGTCCAAAGGGGGAAATTCTAAAGGGGTAAAACCAGGAGGACCAAAACCTACAATATCTTCTGTGTGTTGTCTCTCTGACTAGTCATTACCCCTCCTTCTATTCTGTTATTCCTGTCTTAAATTGCCATTTGTTTTTCTGCCTTTACATTGTCATTTTGCTTGGTATCAGGCATTGGGTACGCTTTCCCTTGGACATAATCATTGTGGTCCCTTAACTTCCCCTTTGTACAGTCAACACATGCTCATTCATGAACTTAAAAATACTATCATATTTACAATATAGTGATCAAACAGTAAATCATTAGTAATAGCATCACTGACAGAAACAATTAATAGGAGAATTAATTTGTGTATCATTAAATTTTACAATAAACTCCACTAATTCAAATCTTTTTCTATTGAACATGTCACTCAGTTGTTTGTATTCTTTAGAACATTTAGATATCCCAAAAGGGAATTTAAAAACTCTCAGAACTGTTGGAATTTGCATTTTAAACATTCCCTTAGGTAACAATTACCCAATTACAAAGTATGTAATTCATTTATTTAACATTTTTTACTGGGAAAGTCTGACATGGAACGAGCCAATTTTCAGTGGAGGCCTGGAGAGAAATGCTCTAGATGCATGTCTTTGTGACACTGGAGGAAACTGGAGCACCTTGAGGAAACCCACATGAACACAGGGTAGACAAGCAGACTCTGCACAGAAGGCACACCAGTCAAGAATTGAACCGTAGAACCTCTTGTTGTGAGGTGACAACCATAATTGTTGCACCAGTGCGTCACCCAGCTCAGTTTTTTCTCAAAGTCGCAAAGTAATGGGTTTAAGTTAACCTGTTCGTCTCTTACTAGAGTCTCTTCTTGTTGGGGAAAAAATCTTGATCGAGCCAAGATTTTAAATCAAGATGTTGTTTCCAACAGCAATTTCCTCCTCCTGAATTATTTCTATTATTTTCATTCCTTGTGACTGTATCAGGAGTGTGTCTCCCATTTGGTTAGATGTTAAACTGTTACTTCCTCCATCTTCTCTTGTTCTGGCTGCATATGAACCATCTAAAGGAGGGGACATAAATGTTCTCCAACTGTCATTATTGGTGCTATAAACCGCATGGCCTGGAGCAACCTACTTTGGGGGAAAAAACATGATGTATTTTTAAATCGTTTTAAATATTAAATGCAGAATTTTAAAGTTTCTTTGGTGGAATCATTATACACTTGTGAGAATTTTTCTTCCTGCTGGCTGCCCTGGACTATGTGGACCTCACACAGGTTAACAGTACATGATTTTTTTTGTTAATGGATGTGTACTCTTGTTGTGACTAAATATATGTAAATTTAACAAAGGTGTTTAAAAGTTTAATAATGAGATGAATGTTATGGAAGGTTGTGAAATAATGGCTAGTTTGTTTGAAGACAAAGTTTAACAATCTGCTGAAATCTTTCTAGACTAGTTTAAGGTTTGGAAATGTTTGTGAGCTTTCAAAATAAAATCAGAACAGTATAAAGTGCTTAAAGCAGAGAGTTCACTAAGGAGATTCTTAGAAAAGTATTACTTTTTACAACCTTGTGTCATTTTCACGGACATGGGAGTAACTGCTGGCAACTCTGGTGTGTAGTACCATCACCTGCAAGGTTCAAATAAAAGACATGGCAATAATCCATTCCACCAAATAAATACTAGAAAATAAAGGTTCCAATGTAAGTAGCTACAGATCAGGAAGGAACCGGACCACAAAACTTATAAGCTTTCGTCCTTTTAATAAAACACCACAAACTTCATCAGAATAAATACAAAAACTTGAAACCACCCTTTAATTACTTATCGATCTCTTAGCTAACAGTGTAAGAAGCAATGAAAAAAAAAAGATGGATTCTCAATAAGCAAGGAATATCAATCTAAAATACAGCTTTTACAGATATTTTACTACGTGTAGCATATTTAAATTATTCCATTGATGAAATAGATGAGGAAATTGAAAAGTTTCAAGAAGTATAGCTGCTGCAAATTAATAATGATAAAACTGAAACTTTAGTGCTATATCAATTACTAGATAGCAGGTTGAAAGATAAATATAGATATAATTTGAAATGAAAACAAGTAAACTATTTAGGAATTAAAATCTAACAAGTTGTGAGTGAGATTATTTATAACAATTCTGAAAAAAATAATTGAAGTATTACTTATTAAAATGGGATTTTTTTTAAGTTTACTTTTGAGGATTGGTTGGTATTTTCTAAAAAGATTATATTACTCATGATCATGTACATATTGCATTCAATAGCTTTAATACCTGACAAAAAACATTAAAGGAAATGGAAAAAATGTTAACTTCATTCTTATGGTATCATAAAAAGCCGAGAATTGCTTATAGAAATCATGTAAGATTATGGGAAAATTGTATCAGCTTCCCAGATGTAGAATCTTATTCTGTTGCTGCAAATGTTTGCCTATTATACTCTGGATAGGCTCAACTTACACTAGTCAATGGAAAACCATTCAGGAGCAGATTTTACTAAATTCTTATATGTTTATCAAATATGTTAAATTAAAAATATGTAACAATCCTTTTATCTGCTTAATAAAATGTACTTTAGAAGACAATTCAATTCAGTCTTTAGGCTCTGCATATATGAAATACATTTTTAAAATAGTTAAGAAATATGTTTTTAAAACTCCATTAATATCAAATTGTAAATTTTTGAGCTTTCTTAATGCACACACCTCTAGACTTAAAGAAACTCACAAGAATGTTAAAATTACTTTACTAAAAAAGGAATGGCTTGATATTATAACATTGGGTGGTACGATGCCAGGGAATTTCTATGGGCTAGGCTTGTAAAGGCCCCAGCGCCATTAGCCTAGTACACACCTATGAATCTATGAAATACTTATGTGCAAAAAATCATCCAATGACAAAATGCTTCAAATAAATTATTTAAATACCCACTGTGATGTCATGAAAATTTAAAAAATACACTACAATTTTTTTAACATTGCATATGTATAAAAACATAAAATGTATGTATATAATAGTCAACAATAACAAACTACTACACAGTGTTTCATCAAATAAAGCACACTTTGTGAACAGCTTGGCTCACTACATCAAAGCCTTTGTAACTGAAGAAAACACTTGATGTTAATAGTTTCATTTAGTCATGGAGGGTAGTCTGCTCTTAAAGCTATCTGCCATTTAGTTTCCCTACATTCTAATAAGGCTCTAAAATTACCCACCAAAGGACCACAAACTACTTTGTCTAAGACAAGGAATGTAAATTTTTTAAAATTGTCACATAATACAACATGATCTGCAAGTGCACTGTCACAACCTAAATCGCCTAGGATGGCTTGAACTGCCAAGCCTACTGCAGTTCAACCAGCTAATAGTGGCACATAAAGTCCTTTACCAACCAGAAAATACACCTGCACTAAAAAATATTATCAGCCCCTACACCAGCACCAGGTCACTGTGATCATCCACTAGACTTCTAGTTCAAATATACAAATCCAACTAGTCAGCTGGCGAGACTCTGTTTGCCAACTCTGTTAGAAAAATATGGAACAGACTCCCAGCTGACTTGACCCTAGAACCCTCACTAACTCAATTCAAAAACAAACTCAAGAAATACTTCAAAACTCATTGGTTATGTCCTTGCACTAACCCAGACTAGTGACCTCTCTATTTCTTAGGTGCCTTACCTTCAACTACTTCTAACTTTTTTCTACCCCACCATTTCAGGAAGGATCATTTGTATAACTGCTGCTCAATGTGTCTTAAACCTGAATGTAATGTTATGTATGTATAACTTTGAAAACAATGTTATGTTTTGTAAAGTGTTTTATAATAAGTACTACATGTACTAAATGCTGGTATTGCTTACAACTGTAATCTGCTTGAAACTAGCATTTACTAAATGTTCAATGTGTATTATTATCTTGGAGCTTTTCTCCCCGGGCCTCCGCTGAAAATGGACATGTATCCAGTCGGACTATCCCGGTCAATAAATGTAAAATAAAAATAAACAAATAAATAAATAGTGCATTATTCCTGTCTTTGTTTCTCACTGCCAACACATGTTCATAAATCCTTCTACGTAGTGACCTGATGGTCTTGCCAACATAAAAACTGGTACAAGAATTACATCCTGCAAGGTAAACAATACCCATAGAATCAAATGTAAACCTGTCCCATGCCCAAATAACTTTTTTGAAATGTTTCAACTCAACAGAACCTGAATTGGCTATGTATCTACATTGCCTGCAGTGACCACAAGCAAAAGTCCCAACAGGGTCTTTGACCCCATTGTGTGATGTCTTAGAAGTACTTTAAGTATACTTGTGTTGCATACCTTTTTGTAAGTGAACAAAGGTTAATTACCCAGGACTTTCACCAATTCAGAATGTCCAAGCAACACCTTCCAATTTTCCTTAATAATAATATGCCTAATAATGTCCATTCCATCTGAAATGGGCAATAGGAAGGCAAGCTCAAACACCTTGTTTTGATTCGCCCTACTTGCTACACTGAAATTGCCTCTCAAAATGGGGCTAGCTAAACTGTCTCTGAGTTATAACTTCAGCAACAATGTTATGTAACCAAAACAAATCATATCCCCTGGCTGTAAAAAAATCCAGTTTGTTAACCTCACCATCAAAGACAGAATCTTAACTAGTCAAACAGCTCAACCTTATAAGTTGTCCCTTGAGAATCCCTCTTTTCATATGTTGGGGGTGAAGAATGTCCCTGTGCAGGTACTGATTGACGAAGGTAGATTTCCTGTGGATACTACTACTGAAACTAAAACGGTCACCAAGTAGTTCCAAATGAATATCCAAGAAGTCTATTGTTTTCCCAAACCCTCCCAAGGTAAAGTTCAAAAAACTGGTGGAACAATTCGGGTCTTGCAAGAATAACTGGAAATTGTCAAGGTTCCCTTGCCACAAAAACTTCCCTTTATACAAGCATAGATCAAGAAGTTGGAATTGATTTACTTAGGGAATATTTGACTGTTTATACTGACTTTGACAATGTTAAGATCAACACTGTGTGCTTTGATAGAAATGATTTTGGAAAGCAATTCTTTTAAGTTTGGAACTAGTATTTTTCATCAAATCTCTAGGTGGCCATGGGTTCTAGACTGGCTCCGTCTTTTGCTAATCTAGTTATGGCTATGTGGGAGATTAAATTTCTTGTGACATATCCTTTGGCTAAGAACATTTTATTTTACAGGCGTTACATTGATGTTTTTTTTTTTTTTTTTTTTTTGTGGCAAAGGTATGTAACATAAGAAGTATACTTGAAAGTACTTCTAAGACATCATACAATGGGGTCAAAGACCCTGTTGGGACTTTTACTTGCGGTCACTGCAGGCAATGTAGATACATAGCCAATGCATATTCTGTTGAGTTGAAACATTTCAAGAAAGTTATTTGGGCAAAGGACAGGTTTACATGTGATTCTGTGGGTATTGTTTATCTCACAATATGTAATTCTTGCACCAGTTTTTATGTTGGCAAGACCATCAGGTCACTAAGTAGAAGGTTTTATGGACATGTGTTGGCAGTGAGAAACAAAGACAGGAATAATGCACTGGCATGACATGTTTTATTATGTAACAATTTTAAGAAATTTACATTCTTTGTCTTAGACAAAGTAGTTTGTGGTCCTTTGGTGGGTAATTTTAAAGCCTTATTAGAATATAGGGAAACTAAATGGCAGATAGCTTTAAGAGAAGACTACCCTCCAGGAATAAATTAAACTATTAACATCAAGTGTTTTCTTCAGCTGCAGATACTTTGATGTAGTGAGCCAAATTGTTCACAAAATGGGCTTTATTTGATGAAACACTGTGCAGTAGTTTGTTATTGTTGACTATTATATACATACATTTTCATGTTTTTTATACATAAGCAATGTTAAAAAATTTGTAGTGCATTTTTAGATTTTCATGACATCACAGTGGCTATTTAAATAACTTATTTGAAGCATTTTGTCATTGGATGATTTTTTGCACATAAGTATTTAAAGGGTGGCTTCAAGTTTTTGTATTTATTCTGATGAAGTTCGTGGTGTTTTATTAAACAAATGAAAGCTTATATGGTTTGTGGTCTGGTTTCTTCCTGGTCTTTGGTTTCCTGCTTTTTCATTTTTACTAGCTGCAGATCAGCAAGCATGAAGAAATGCCTGTTGCTTTTTATGCCATTACTGCAAACTGAGATGGATGTGAATGGTGATAAACGGTGACGGGGACATAGAGAACGTTTAATGTGTAGAGCCTCCCATGAGGATTAAATCAGAACACTAATCTTGGCCCAGTTGCAGTGTGTCAGCTTCTTTTTAAATAAGACATACGTATGCTATATTACTAGTATGTCATGTACAGTCAGATGGATGAAGGAAATGACAGATCTGGATGACACAATCTCTCGCGACTTTCACACATACCAGCATATACAGTGTGGCTATTCCATAGATCAGCACCACGACTCAGAAAACTTGTGAGAACATCACTCTAACAGCACTGCAGAACAGTTACTGTTTGGCTTGTAATTTCTGCTATCTCCTAAGAAACTTACCAGTCACCTATAAGGTAGTCAATCTTATGTGGTAGATATATAGTCTGGAGACAAACTACTCTGACACTATACATGTTATGCAAATGTAGAAAGGTAATGCTGGATTTAGACACAGTGGGTTGTCCTGTACTTTGCACTGTCTACAATCCATGCAGAAAAACTCTGTGATATGAATGGCTGAATATACTGTATATTTTGAAAGCAGACAGAAAATGTTGAACTATGGGATACTACATTTTATAAATCATAATTCATTCATAATCATTGATGACAAACTTAAATTTAACCTACACATCCTTCAAAGTATAAAAAAATTCACCAAAAGCTGGGTATGCTCTACCAAAACCGTTGATTCCTGACCTATGATGCTAGACTGTCCCTGGCTCAGGTTCTTCTTCTCCCCTCCCTTCCCTATGCCACCCCAATACTAACTAATATTCAACCAACTACCCTGGCCAAACCTCCAACAAACCTACCACAAAACAAGATTCATCACAAAGTCCCCACATAACTCACACCACTGCCTCGCACAACTCACTACAATGGCTATTACTCCCTTAACAACTCCTCCCATCTCAGTTACAAATTATTCACTCTGTACTTTATAAACCATCCTCCTTCCCTGTCCCTTCTCTCCTTGGTATCCATCTACACACCGACTCACACATTTCGTACGTCTAACCAACAACTCCTTGACATCTACCAACCCAAAAAAACTATTGGCGGGCTACTATATAAATCCAACCTATCCCAAGCATGGAATAATCTCCCATCCCACATATGCTCCATTACATACCCTATACAATTTAAGAAAGAACTCAGACTAGACTTTATTAGAACCAAACCCTGTACTTGTCATGACCCTAACTCCAATACTATTCTGTATTCCACAATCCTATGCAACTTATCAGAATACTTTTTACCACTCCAATACTATTCATTTTCACCACAATCTCATACAATCCTCTCAGCATATTATTTCCCACATATTTTTCTCTAACATCACATTACACCTCTAGATATCCCTTCCACCCCATTCATGCACTCTCATCTCTCACACCTCATTATTTGCACTATTCCTAAAATACTGCAACTTGCTATACACCTTACCACAGTTATAAATCAGCTATGCATAAAAAAAAAAGAAAATTTGAAGTACAGTACTTATTTGTACTTTTTGTGTTACTGATCTTATCCCTGTTGTGCCTCTTTACTTATCACTGTGAATTGCTTTAAATTTTATTGCTAATAATAATTGTTTTTTAATTGTAAACTAAACTCTTATGTACACTTAAACTGTCTGTAACTGGAGCTTTTCTCCTGGGGTCTCCACAGAAAAAGGGCTCCTGGCCCAGCTGGACTAACCCGGTTAACAAATGTCAATATATAAATTCACATATGGCTGTACAAATACTCATTTCCCATGTATATTGCAGTTGTTGTTGTCTTTCGGCTTTTCCCAGTTAGGAGTCGCCACAGTGGAACTCCGGTCTGCTAATGATTGGCAGTAGATTTTGACAAATGCTGAGGTGCCAGCTCGACATTCAACCTTCAACGAAGGCACGCCCATTTACACGTCTTTCAAATGCCCACCCAACCGCAGGGAGGACATGCAAACTCCGCACAGAAGGCACTCCCTGCACTCCAGCAGAGAATCGAATGGGAGAGCCTCTTGCTGTGAGGCAACAACGCTACCGCTGCACCACCGCGGATTCCCATGTATATTGCAGTAAAGATATTAAAACAAGTATATATCAGCTTAGACAGTGATACACTGATGTACATTGCTACAATAAGTATAGTTCATAATTTGCAAGCTCTTCAGTAAATTGCATTAGTCAGAAGCAAGACAGTCATACAGTTACTTCAACACAAGACAATACTGTATCACATGGCATCCAGTTATCACGTACATCAAATACAGGAGGAAGAAGGAACTGTGTGTTTCTCACTGCTTTACTGAGAATTATGCATAACGATTTGCTGATGTTGTAAAAGCAATTCTAGTCAGTGTCAAATGTTGGTATCAGCTGTTGAGAATGGATGCTGTAGAGTTTATACAGCAGACCAGTTATCCAAATGTTCTCAATTAGATGGCACTGAATGTGCTACTTAGCGTCAGGGATTTCAAAAAATGTGGTAGGTTCTTACACAAGTATAATTAAAGTCGGTGAAGGAAACCAAACTGATAAACGAGCAAGTGATTTTTTTTTCTTTGATTAGCCTACAAACTAGTTACTACAATGGTATAACACTTCCCACAGAACTATCAATGTAATTATACTATTTGTGGAACAGATATATAAGAAAACAGAAGTTAAGTACTCACCATAACGTTCCATCTGAGTAGTTATACTTCATTTTTCTGCAACCTGTGGGTATACAGATCCATATCGGATCCGAGCCGGCAACTTTTTTTCTAGCATCTGCTCCAAGCTCCGAGCTCCTCCCCTTACTCATAATGCCCAACATCTCCTATCTTCCCTCAAATTGAGTTTGCTGCAACTAAAAACATAAGCAACTCAACCCAATAAACCAATCCTGAAAAGACAGGACAAGGTCCGGGGGACGGAGGCAGGGAATGTTGCAGAGAAATGAAGTATAACTACTCAGATGGAAAGTTATGGTGAGTACATAACTTCTATATCTGAAGTAGTTAACTTCATTTTATCTGCAACCTGTGGGACATAGTCCCCAGCTACTCCGATCCTGGGAGGCCCTTATGGTAGGATATTCCTGAGCACCGCAGAGCCAAAGGATGCTCTACCCCTTGAAATCAGATCTAATTTGTAATGGGAAATGAAGGTATGTGAATTGGCCCAGGTCGCTGCTGCACAAATATCATCCAAAGGCACCCTAAATCAAAAAGCAGCAGAAGTCGCCATGGACCTGGTAAAGTGAGCCTTAACAATACCAGAAGATAAACCTTTTGCCTTGTAGGCATGTGAAATACAAAGAGTGATCCCATCAAGAAACTTTAGAAATAGCTTTTCCCATAAATGCTTTGGAAAAGGAAACAAACAATTGATCAGTCTTGCGGAAAGACTTCATTCTATGAAGATAAAAATGAAGCTGCCTATGAACATCTAACAAATGGAGTTTGTATTCACCTTTATTTTGGAAGTTAGGAAAGAAAACGGGCAGATTAATGGACTGGTTTATGTTTGCCTCAGATGCCACTTTAGGTAAGAAGGAAGGGTTAGTACAGAGGGAGACCCTATCCTTATAGAAGACCAAATACAGAGGCACGGCAGACAGAGCTTGAAGCTCAGAAACCCTCCTGGCAGATGTAATGGCGACTAGGAAAGCAGTCTTCCAGAACAAAAATTTCAAATCCACCGAAGCTGCAGGTTTGAATGGAGGAGCCACCAATGCCTGTAAAACACAAGTAAGGTCCCAAGGAGGCACTGAATCCTTGACAGGCGGCCATAACAGAAAAGTACCTTTAAGAAAAGCCTTACACAGCCTAGAGGAGGCTAAGGCCATGTCATCTTCGCCAACGTGAAAACTAGAAATGGCTGCCAATTACTTTCACTGTGGAGGAACTAGCTCCTTGCTGAAAATATACCAGGCAGGAAGTCCAACACCACTGGAACAGGGGCTGTAAAGGGATCTATTTTTCTCTGTGAAGCCCAAATGGAAAAGTGCTTCCATTTACTGCAATAAAGTTTCCTAGTGGAGTCTTTAAGAGAAGCCACCAGAATGGATTTTACCAGGGATGAAAGACCGGGAGTCCTGGCAATTAACGGAACTGCAGCAACCAAGCTGTCAGCTTGAGGCTGCCAGATCAGGCGGATGTGCCCCAGATGAATGGGAGATTAGATCCGGACAGGGATCCAGAACCCACGGGGGAGCTACAAGATGAGACCAAAGGAATGGGAACCAAACCTGACGAGGCCAGAACAGGACAATGAGGATCACTTTGCACCATAGTCGGTAAGCTTTCTGAAGAAACTTCGGAATGAGTGGCAATGGTGGATAAGCATACAGAAGCCGGGGGGGGGGGGGGGGCAAGCATGGACAAGAGCATCTCTGGGGATTTCCCCTGGTGAGGGAATCAGAGTGAAGAACTCACTGCACTTCGTGTTGGAAGGAGATGCAAATAGATCGCAGCAAGGCTGACCCCATGCAAGGAAGATCTCCGCTACTGACCGTTTCAGAGACCACTCGTAAGGCATCAGAATGGCCCGACTCAATCTGACCGCTAAAATGTTGGAGCACCCCGGAATGTGCATTGCCATCAGAAACTGACTGGTGGAGATTGCCCATTCCCACACTCTAATGGCCTCGCGACACAGAGGGTAGGATCTGGTTCCCCCTGCTTGTTGCTATACCAGACAACCGACATGTTGTCTGACTGAATTGCAATCAATCCAAGAGGGAGGACTGTGTGAAAGGCTTCCAACGCTAAAAGCACTGCCCTCATCTCTAGAACATTTATGTGCAACTTGGTCTCTGACTGGGACCACTTGCCTTGGACTGTCCTTCCCGAACAGTGTCCCCCCCCACCCAAGTTGGGAGGCGTCCGTGGTCACTGTGGTTTGGACTGGAGATGACGCAAAGTGGACGTCCTTTGGACATCTCTGGTGAACTTAACTACCAAAGAAGAGATGTCCTGCAGATGTGACTGATCTTGATCGGTAATTCCATGGGCAGGTCTAGCCAAGACCATTGAACAGCCAGAGTCCATTGAAGAACCCGCATGTGAAGGTGTGCACAAGGGAGAATTGATATGGCCGCAGCCATGGAGCCCAGAGCCCGGAGAACCTCGCTTGCCTTTGAAGACTTGGAGTTCACTATCTGAGCTATGTGGCATCTGAGGTGTAGGATCCTGTCTGGAGTTAAGAATACCTTCATCTGCAAAGTGTCTAGCCATGCCCCAATGAAGTCTAGAACTTGTACTGGTTGCAAATGGGATTTGTGAACATTGACTGTAATTCCCAGTAGATCTGCCAACCGAATGAAATAATCTCGGGCCAGACACAATTGATGCTTGTTGGGCGCAGCGAAGAGCCAGTCATCCAGGTATGGAAAAGTACAGTTTTGTACCTACCATAAATGTAGATGTCCGAACAGGATAGCATCTGCAGTCATAACAAATGGGTTGTCCTGTCGTCAGGCAGCCCTTCGGTCGGCCGGATTCCAAAGTCTGGGTCCGGCTTCGGCTGATGTCGCACTTCACCCGACGTCATCTCTGCTGGTCTTCGGGTATAAAGGCATCAGCCGACGCCATTTTCCTCAGTGTTTCTTGCCCCAGATGCCAGTTGCCCTCTAGGAAAGCTAAATTTTGGAGAAATGCCAATGTTTCCAAAATAGTAGAAGGCAAACACAAAAAATAAGCATGTATGTACATATATACAAACAAATACACCATAAGAGACTCCCCCCCAGCTAGCTATTAGGAGGGTAAATACCCTAGGAGTACCACAGAGGGGAAGGAGGGTGGTAATCCTGACTGCAGATGCTATCCTGTTCGGACATCTACATTTATGGTAGGTACAAAACTGTACTATGTCCTTCAAGGATGCATCTGCAGTCATAACAAATGGGTAGAATACCATAGCCAAACTAGGCGAGGAGGAAGATGAATTATGGTGTAGTTAGGATCCCTTGCAATACAGCAGTTGCAAACCCTGCTCGGGATCTAGAGTATAGAGGTAAATTATAATGCTTGGCAAATGTATGCACGGAGGTCCAAGTAGCAGCCTCAATAATGTCCTTGGTTGCCACTCCTCGTAAGAAAGCTGTGGTAGTGGCTGTAGCCCTTGTAGAATGAGGTCTTATGTTCTGTGGAACTGGTTTTCCATGGTAGGAGTAACAGAATCTTATGCAATTTCCTATCCATTTGGAGATTGTCTGTTTGGAAATTGCTTTTCCTTCCCTTCCTATTGCATAGGCTACTAAAAGCTGGTCAGTTTTTCTGTTACTTTTGGTTCTGTCCAGGTAGTAGCGTAACTGTCTATGTACATCCAAGGTATGCAGCAGCCTTTCCCCTGTTCTGTGGATTGGGAAAGAAGGTAGGTAGGTGGATTGCCTGGTTTAAAGACACTCTGGATACCACCTTAGGCATAAATGTAGGATTAGTTCTCATGGACACTCTATCTTGATGGAAGATTAGGAAGGGTTGTACTGCCATTAAGGCCGGTAGTTCCGAAACCCTCCTTGCTGAAGTAATTGCCAGTAGGAAAGCAGTTTTCCATGATAGGTGTTGAAGATCTGCTGTTGCTACTGGTTCAAATGGAGGGAGTGTCAATTTTCCTAGCACAAAGTTCAAGTCCCATGCTGGTAATGGTGGTTTCCTAGGAGGTTTTACATTCTTGATCCCTCTGAGGAATTGCCTGAGTAGAGGATGCGAAAAGACAGGTGGATCGAAGCTGTATTCTGCAGAAATAGCTGATGCATGTATCTTGATGGAGGAATAGGACAGGCCTGTATGTAGAAGCTCTGCCAAGTACTCCAGGATGTTAGCAATGTCTATGTTCGACACGTCTTTTCCTCTTTCAGTACTCCAAATGACAAACCTTTTCCATTTTCCTGCATAGTTCCTTCTTGTTGAAGGTCTGCGTGCTTCAAGGATAATGTCTTTAACCCTTTGGGATAGGTCTGGGTTAGTTGCTGTTATGTGATGTTCCAGGCAGTCAGTTGCAAGGTTTTTAGGTTTGGGTGCATGATGTTGTAGTTGTTCTGAGTTAACATCAAAGGCATCAGGGGTATTGACCACATTCTCCCCTGAGACATGCTCCTCAGCAAAGGATACCAGTGTTGTCTTGGCCAATTCGGAGCTATCAGAATTATCCTTGGACGCTCCTCTTTGATTTTCAGTAGTACCTTGTGCATCAAAGGAAGAGGTGGAAATGCATATGCTGTCGGGCCTTTCCAACTGAAGGATAGAGAGTCCACCTTCCATGCAAGTGGGTGGCATGTCCTTGTGCAGAATGTTTTGAGCTGGTGATTGAGTGGGGATGCGAATAGGTCTATTTGTGGCACTCCCCATTTCTTTGTGATGGCCTTGAAGTGGTCCGGGTGTAGCATCCATTCGTGAGCATCCGAAGTGGTTCTGCTTAACATGTCTGCTAGGGAGTTTTCTTTTCCCGGTACAAATATTGCCTGTAACTGGATGTTGTAGCTCAGAGCCATATTCCAAAGGTCCAGAATCATTCTGCATAGGGGGTATGAATGAGTGCCTCCCTGTTTGTTGATGTACCACATGACTGTGGTGTTGTCTGTCCTTATCATTAAATGGCCTTCTTTGAGGAATGGTCTGAATTTCTGGATTGCTAGTTTTACTGCCAGCATTTCTTTTTGGTTTATGTGTAGGTGCAGCTGATCTGGAGTCCACAATCCTTGTATGCACTTGTCCAACATGTGCGCCCCCCAGCCTAGGTCTGAGGCGTCCGTTGTGATGGTTTGGTTTGCTTGAAAGTTGTGGAAGGGCAAGCCTGGGTTTGACTAGCATGCTTGAGCCCACCATAGGAACTCTTGTTTCAGGCATGGGATTAGTGGGATTTCGGTTTCTAAGCTGTGCCTGTGTTGAGACCATAAATTCTTTAGGTACCACTGTAGCTTTCTCATATGCAGTCTGGCATGGGGGACCAGGATTATGCATGATGCCATGAAGCCCAAGGCCTGCAGTACTTTTCTTGCTCTTAGTTTGTTCTGCTTTGTTAATGCCAAGAAGTAAAGAGGAGTTGTTCTTGTTTTTCTGCAGTTAGGAATGCCATTTGTTTTACTGTGTCCAATTCAAGACCCAAGAATGTTCTTGTCTGGGATGGTATCAGTCTTGACTTTTTAAATTGACTGTGTATCCCAGGGCTTGTAGTAAGCAAATGACTCTTTGTAAATCTGTTGTCAGCTTGCTTTTGTTGTCCGCTTGTAACAGGCAGTCGTCCAGGTATGGATAAATTTGGATTCCCTGTAGCCTGCAATGAGCGATTACTGATGCCAGGCATTTTGTGAATACTCTGGGCAGTAGATAAGCCAAAGGGCAATGCTGAGAATTGATAATGCTCTGATCCTGCAAGAAATCTGAGGTATCTTCTGCAATTTGGTCGTATGGGGACGTGCAGGTATGCCTCCTTGAGATCTAGAGTTACCAGCCAACACTCCTTGCCCAGCATGGGAAGAAGTTGCTGTAGGGTCAGCATTTTGAATTTTGGGACAATGATGTATGTGTTTAAGACGGACAGGTCGAGAATAGGTCTCCAACTTTTCTCTTTTCTTGGTACTAGGAAGAGTCTGGAGTAGAATCCTTTGCCCTGTTGTGTTATTGGTACTCTTTCCACAGCTCTCATCTTTGTTAATTGAGCTATCTGCTTTAGAGCATCTGTTTTTTGATTTGGAGGTAGGTTTGGCATTCCTCGTTTTACTGGTAAAGTGTGGAAGTGGAACCTGTAGCCCTGGTCTATGGTCTGCAAAATCCACTTGTCTTTTGTGATATAGTGCCAATTTTTCGAAAATAAGGCTAACTTTCCGCCTAAAGGTGCTGCTATTTGCTCCCTGGTAGGCGGAGTCAGAGCCAAGTCACTGTGATTGTCCAGTTGCAGTGGCAGTGGTTGTGTCTGTGCCTCGCTGGTTATTGCCTTGCCACTGGCGTCCTCTATAGGCACCTCCTCTGGATTGATTTCTGCCTCTAGAGCGTCTATTCCTGCCTCTTTGAGATTTTGAGGAGTCTGGAAAGGACCAATTTTGGCAGGCCAGTTCCTGCTAAACCTTGGGGGCTGAACCTGTAAGAAATCCTTAACTGTTTGTACAGATTTTGCCTTCTCTTCCATTTTCTTCATTACTTGCTGAGCAGGGTACCAAATAGACTGGCCTTATCCATAGGAGCATCTAACAGCTTTGCTTTAACATGATCCGCAAGACCTGTTCTTTCAACCATGCATGCCTTCTTATCACGGTGCCAGTCATGGCTGATCTAAATGAAGCCTCCAGTGCATCATAGCCACATTTTAAAGAATGGTTACTAACCTGCTGAATGTTATTCACCATATCTAAAACATATTTCTTATCTAAGGATTCATCAGAGGACAGCTTCTTAGTTAACTGATCAAGCATAAACTCTTGGTATTGGATCATGTGAAACTGACAGTTTAAAGCTCTAGCTGAGAGAGTAGCAGAGGTGTAAACTTTTTTACCCCATCTCTCTAAGGACCTGGATTCCCTTTCAGAAGGTAGAGGGTTTTTTGCTGAGGTCGAAGCTACTGCCTTAGGCCCCTGGGATATAGTCTCAGGATCTGCAAGTGGGGCCTTGTATAGGTGGTGATGAGTGTCTGGCACCCTGTAAAATCTATCAGGTTTGGCAGGGGCTGGAGGCAAAGTATCAGGAGCAGTGCAAACATCATTAAATGCATCATCCACAACAGGCAGAACTGGAGGTATAGCTAAGGGCCTATGTTGTGGTAAATGCAGAAAGGTCCTAAGCCTTTTTCTTGAATCTGAGAAATCTTGTCCCTGCCATTGGAATTGTTCTCTCATGGCATGTAAGGTTTCCCCAAAGGAAAATTCCTCTGGTGGAGAGGCAGATGGAATGGATTCTTCAGCATCGGAATCTTCATAAGTAGAAAAAGGAGCCTCTGGCTGATCTGTAATGTCTGAGTCATCCGAAGAATCATCAGAGGATACTGGCTCGGGGGGCTCTGCTCTAGGTCTCTTTTCTGGAGGCTGAGAGGCCCTGTCTGGGTGGGATTGGGATCCCCTAATTAAGGAGATTAAATCCTCTGCCAGAGTAAGCATTTGTGAACTAGAAGTGGGCCTGTGTGAGGGGGCTTTAACAGGCACTGATTTAACAGTTTTGGCTGCTTTAGCCCTGGCAAAGGCCTTTATAGACATGGCTGCAGGAGGCCTAGCAGCACCACGTGCTGGGGTAGAGACATCCAAAGGGATGGTGTCTGATAATTCACTAGGAACCACAGTAGTAGGCAAAACTTCAGAGGCCGATTCAACTAAGGTAGCAGGAGTCTCAGTAGTAGTCATGGATTTGGCTGAAGATTGACCCGTTTTCTCGGTTTAGGCCGAAACCGAGACACTCGCGGTTTGCTTAACCGTGGTTTCGGCCGAAACCGCGGACCGCGAGTGTCGGTCTTTTTCTTTGCGTTTTTTAACAATTTGGGTAGTCGGAGGATCCGACGGCATAATGTACGCGAAATCTGATCCGAAAAACTGTTCAGCAAACTCCGACCGACGCCTAAGCGTTCGTCGGTTGAAGGAAGCACAGGCTAAACAGGCTGCTACGTCGTGGTCTGGGCCTAAACAAGGTAGGCAGTAAGAGTGGAAATCCTTATGAGGTATTTGTTTCCCACAAGTTAAACAGTTATTTACTTTTTCTGACATCGGCTGAGGCAAGAAAGAGTCCCCAACGGGGTACTTAGCTTTTTAGAAGTCTTCGAAGTAGTATTCGGTAGTAGTAATCTCTGGATCTGACCGACCGGCACTTGCGAACAGCTTCTGCTTCGCGCCAGCGCAAGAAAGACTGAGGAAAATGGCATCGGCTGATGCCTTTATACCCGAAGACCAGCAGAGATGACGTCGGGTGAAGTGCGACATCAGCCGAAGCCGGACCCAGACTTTGGAATCCGGCCGACCGAAGGGCTGCCTGATGACAGGACAACCCATTTGTTATGACTGCAGATGCATCCTTGAAGGACATCACCTGAATACCCTGAAGCCTCAGGTGAGCTGCTACAACTGCCATTACCTTGGTGAACACTCTAGGGGCTGTGGTGAAACCAAAGGGTAGGGCTCTGAACTGAAAATGACTGGCTCCCAGCTGGAAGCACAGAAACCTCCTGGAGCTTCTGTGTATTTTGATGTGGTAGTAAGCATCCTGGAGGTCTAACGAGCACATCCAGTCGCACTCTCGGAGAGATGGTAGAATGGACTGTAGGGTGACCATCCAGAATTTCTGTTTGGCTACCAAGAGGTTTAATGTTGTCAGGTCTAGAATGGGCCTGAGGTCCCCCGTATTTTTTGGCACCAAAAAGAACCTTGAGTAGATGCCTAATCCGGACTGATCGGGGGGGGGGGGACGGACCTGTTTGATGGCTCGTTTGAGAAGCAGCTTTGAAACCTCTAGAGCTGCGGCCTCCCTGTGAGTGGGTGGAACATCCGGAAGGTGTTTTGTAATATTTGGAGGGGCAACAAATGGGATAGAGTAACCTCTGGATATTATCTGTAAAACCCAGCGATCTGTCATAATGGACTCCCATGCTGCTGAGTGCAAGGACAACTGTCCCCGACTGCCTCCAGAGTAGGACAGTCGGGCAACCCCTCAGGGCTGCTGACCTGGTCTATCAGAAAAGGGTTCCCTAGACCCAAAATTCCTGGGACCCCCCTCTACCTCTGAGTCGGCATCGATCCTGTCCCCCTCTGCCTCTGGGGGAATAGTTGTCCTGAGAATACCAGGAAAACAGATTTTCAGAACCACATCTTCTGCCCTCTTTGATTCCTAGAGAAGGACTGCTGAGGGTTAGAGAAGCAGACTCCAACGGCAGACAGTCTTCCCATCCTTTTTGCTCTGGACAAGTGTGTCACGTACAGTCTTCCCAAAAAGGGAAGAGCCGAAGGGAGCATTGATAAACGATGCCTTGAAAGGGTCCGTGAACAGACACAACCTGAGCCAGGCATGATGCCTCATATGCCTGTCCCAGCCGCCCTAGCTGCTCCTTCTGTGGCATGGGAGAGGAGCTGCATTGACGTGTTTGAGACTGAATTCAGAGTAGACATTTTCGCCGAGAAGAACTGTCTGTCCTGCGGCGATAAAGACTCTGGGGGCGACTCAGCAAATTCTGAAGCAAGGTCTCGCTGAAGCCGAATCAGATGTGCCAAATAATTCAGCACACGGATAAGAAAATGTCACTGAGGAGTAGACATGCTTCCCAAACCTATCCACCGACCTAAACTCCTTGTCTGGAGGGTCATTCCATGCCCTCATGGTGATGAGGTCTACCAAGGGGTCCACTGGCGGGGACACCCAGGAAGTAGATGGGCCCATGCCAAAGGCCTTCAGGAACACTGACTCATGCCCAGAAGGTTTTGGGGCTGACCAACCTCCCCTCTGGTGGAGGATCTCCATAATTTCTCTGAAGGAGACATCTTTGGGAGGTGACCTGGGGGAACCTTCTCCATCTAAGTCAGTGTCCGTAGTGAGGGACTCGGGGGAGTCCAAGTGCCTCCTTTTGTATTTGCACTTACGGTGACCCTCTTTAGTGGGACTTTTAGAAGGGGATCCGTGAGCCGCAGGGGTTTCCACAGGGAAATTAACCTGGGGATCCTCTGGCATGGGCTGTCCCTGAGACAGGATGAAGGGAGTGGTTGCCAAATCCAGGGGGGGCCTGGGTGGTATCCGAGGGGATGGGCTGGGGTCTCAATCCCTGGTAGAGAACCCTCTCCACCACTTCAAAGGCCAAGGGAGAAGCCCTCCCCGGATCCAAAGTGGGGACTGGAGCCGAAGTCAGGGTAGCCTGAGGTCTGAGGGAATGGATCGGATCCGAAAAGTTTGGAGCTGAAAAATCCATTCCCCTGGGTTCGACTCCCTGTCCGCTGCTCCGAGAGTCACTCGGATGTGAACAAGTCAGATCCGAGGAACTCAAGGTAACAGCCGGAGTCGAGTTTGGCGGAACCGTCAGCGCAGAGCTACCGGCTCCAAAAAACCTCGGATCCAAGAGCCCCAAGGCACGGATCGGGGAAGGAGAGATGGGGCAGAAAGGAGGCATGGAGGTCCCCCCTCCAAAGGGATAGGGGGCCTGGCAAGACTCCCATCTAAATTTGGGTCTGAATAAATCTCCGCATCATCCTGTCCGTATCCATGTCTGTAGGCTCCGAGTCGACCTCGAAGAGGCAACCGAGTTGGATCTGGCTGGTCTGCACAGTGGGGAGGAAGGCCTCGGGTCCGAATTTTCCAATGGCTCTGGTGAGAAATGAGGAGACCAGAGCCGTGGAGAAACAGGCCTCATGGTCTTAGATGGGGGGCTGAGAAAGAGCTCCCTGTCTGGGGATCTCTTACGATGCTTGCCCTTTTTCTCCCTTTCCTCTCTGCACCTTTCTTTATCCTTTTCTTTCTCTTTTTCTTTGTCAGCCACACTGACAGAAGATTTGTCCTTGAAAGACCCATCACCAGACAAAGAGGGAGGTTGAGTCCCTATCTGGGTGGGAGGTGGTACACTAGAGACCGAGGCCGAAGCAGATTCCGTCATGGCAGCAGGGAGAAGGGCTTTGGCAACTAGCTTGGCCTTACGATCCCTAAGCCCCCTAGGGTTAAAACCTGAACAGACAGCACATTTAGTGGATAGATGTGCCTCTCCCAAGCAAATTACACACAGAGTGTGACCATCGACCGGGGAGAGCTTATGGCCACACTCTGTACATTTTTTAAAGACAGGCTTCGGCTGGTCAGCCATAGTCCTGCACTGAAAGGTACAAACACTACCTCTGCAAAACACACACACACAGGTTGGGGAAGGGCAGGCCTAACTACTACTCTATACAAAACTTTTCTTTTTTTTTTTTTTTTTATAAACATCGACGCCCAAGCTAGATACTACACAAGGGGAGGAAGGGAAAACTTTTTACTCAAACACACCTAGATACCAAAAAAAAAAAAAAAAACACTTACTATCCCTGAGCTCAGAGCAAAGGAGACCACAATGCACACTACTGGTGCAGCAAACGAGATCTGAGGGAAGATAGGAGATGTTGGGCATTATGAGTAAGGGGAGGAGCTCAGAGCTTGGAGCAGATGCTAGAAAAAAAGTTGCAGGCTCGGATCCGATACGGATCCGTATACAGTACAGTTGTGTACCTACCATAAATGTAGATGTTTGAGTGTATTCACTGTTGCAGTCATTACAATTGGGTTTTCCTGCTGGCAGGCTACCCGCAGTCGGCCTGAGTGCCAAAGTCTAGGTCTGGCTTCGGTTGCTGTCGCCTCCTCCCTGATGTCAGTGCGCCAGGGGTATAAAAGATGCAGCCGACGCCATTTTCTTCAGTTTTTCTTGCCCCAGATGTCAGGTGCCCCTAAAATGGTAGGCTAAATTATGCCAATAAGCATGCATATACAAAAAACAACTTTTCCTTCATCTACAAGCAAATACACCACATAGGTTGTATAGAATAGAGAAGTACAGGTAAGTCCCAGCAAGGTAAAAAGGGGGATGGTGGGAGGGAAACCTGGACTGCAACAGTGAATACACTCGAACATCTACATTTATGGTAGGTACACAACTGTACTATGTTCATCATGTTTCACTGTTGCAGTCATTACAATTGGGTTGAATCCCAAATCTAAGGTTGGGAGGCTGGTGCTAAATAGGATTAGGAGAGGCTATCAGGCCCTGCAGAACTGCAGTGGCAAAGCCTGCCCTTGACTTAGAGTAGAGAGGTAAGTGATAGTGCTTTGTAAAAGTATGCACCGAACTCCAAGTTGCAGCCTCTAAGATGTCTTTGGTTGGTACTCCTCTGAGGAAGGCTGCTGAAGTGGCTGCTGCTCTGGGTGAATGTGGCCTAATGCTCTTAGGCACTGATTTGCCATGCTGTGAATAGCAGAAATGAATGCAGTGGCCTATCCACTTTGAAATAGTCTGTTTTGAGATGGGCTTTCCTTGTGATCCTGCAGCATATGCTACTAGAAGTTGTTCCGTCTTTCTGAAAACTTTGGATCTGTCCAAGTAGAAGCGTAGCTGCCTGTGAATGTCCAGAAAATGCAGAAGTCTCTCACCCTTATTCTGTGGGTTTGGATAAAAAGTAGGCAAATAAATTGTTTGCTTAAGGGCCACACTGGACACTACCTTAGGCATAAATGTAGGGTTTGTCCTTGGAGAAACCCTGTCAGGATGGAAAATGATAAAAGGTTCCACAGCCATGAGTGCCTGTAACTCTGAGACTCATCTAGCAGAGGTAATTGCTAGGAGCAGAGCTGTTTTCCAGGATAAGAATTTTATATCAGCTGCAGAGGCTGGCTCAAACGTTGGCAGTGTGAGTTTTTCCAAGACATAGTTGAGGTCCCATGCAGGTATTGGTGCTCTCCTTGGAGGTCTTTTGGCCCCTCTGAGGTACTGCCTTAGCAATGGATGAGAAAAAATAGGTGGTTCTGTATTGTAATGAGCTGAAATGGCAGAGGCATGAATTTTAATTGATGAAAAGGAAAGGCCTTTGTCCAGCATCTCAGTTAAGTATTGCAAAATCTGAGGAACATTTGGAACAGTCGTGTCAATGCCTTGTGCCTGGTTCCAAGCACAGAATCTCTTCCATTTTTCTGCGTAAGATTTTCTGGTGCTAGACCTCTGGGCCTCCTAAATAACATCCATCACTGCTTTAGAGAGAGATGTGTCTTGACTGGCTACATTATTCGCCATGCTGCCAGGTTTAAGGTCCTGAGTTGGCTGTGCAGTATCATACTATCTTGTTGGGTCAATAAGTGAGGAATTTGAGGTAATGTCCAAGCTGGGCATTGAGACAAGCTCTTTAGGATTGGGTACCAGTGTTGGCGGGGCCAGTCTGGGGCAATCAGTATCATTTTTGGCTTCTCTTGTCTGACCTTGAGGAGTACCTTGGGGAGGAGAGGCAGAGGAGGAAAGGCATATACTGTTAGGTTTTTCCAGCTGAAAGACAGAGCATCCACTTTCCATGCTTGCTTGTGATAAGTCCTTGTGCAGAATCTCTGTAGTTGGCAGTTGTGAGGGGAGGCAAATAGGTCTATGTCCGGGCACCCCCAGTTCCTTTTTATCATGCTGAAGACTTGTGGATCCAATTTCCACTCATGGGGATCCATAATGTTTCTGCTTAGTTCGTCTGCCAGAGTATTTATCCTTCCTGGCAGGAATTGTGCTTGCAGAGGTACTTGGTAAGTCAGTGCTTTGTCCCACAAGTTCATGGCTAGTCTGCAGAGGGGCTACCAATGCATGCCCCCTTGCTTGTTTATGTACCACATGACTGTAGTATTGTCCGACCTTATCAGTAGTTGTCCTGGATGAAGTATATCCTTAAAGGCTGTCAGGGCATCCTGAACAGCTAGCATCTCTTTCTGTAGATGCATTTGACTTGCGGACCATGTGCCCTGAATACATCTTCCTGCCATATGGACCCCCCCCAGGCATAATCTAAGGCATCTGTTGTCAATGTCTGCCTGGCTGTGGGTAAGGTGAATGGCTGTCCCGTGTTGAGGTGACAGGCTTTTGCCCATCGAAACTCCTGTTGCAGGCAGGGAATGAGGGTGATTATTGTTTCCAGGCTGTGGCAATGTTGAGTCCAAACACTTTTTAGATACCACTGAAGTTTCCTCATATGCTGTCTTGCATATGGAATTAGTAGTATGCAGGATGCCATGAAGCCCAACGCCTGCAGAATTTTTCTTGCAGATAACTGGGTCTTTGTTGCCAACATTTTGAAATAAGTAGTCAGTTGTCTGTGTTAGTCTGGCATGAGATAAGCCATCTGGGCAGTTGTATTTAAGCTTGAATTTAAGCAGGAATATTATCTCTTGAGAGGGTACAAGTTTTGATTTCTTTTCATTTACTGTGTACCCTAGACCTGTTAGTAATCTTTTTACAAACGTCAGATGCTGTAGTAGGATGTCCTTGTTCTCTGCTTGAATAAGGCAGTCGTCCAAGTAAGGATATATCTGTATTCCTCTTTGTCTGCAAAATGTAATTACTGGTGCCAGGCATTTTGTGAAGACCCTGGGCACAGTAGATAAGCCAAAGAGCAGTGCAGAGAATTGGTAGTGCATTGAGCCAGCTATAAAACTGAGGCATCTTCTGCATGATTGCCTGATTGGGACATGCAGGTATGCCTCGTTTAGGTCTGAAGTCACAAGCCAAGCTTTCTTGCCCAGCATGGGCAGAAGCTGCTGCAGAGTTAACATTTTGAATTTTGGAATATCCAGGTATGTGTTTAGGATAGACAGGTCCAGTATTGGTCTCCAGGCTTTGTCCTTTCTGGGTACCAAGAATAGCCTTGAGTAAAATCCTTGTCCCTGCTCTTGCTGTGGTACTTGCTGAATTGCTCTCATGTCCATGAGAGAGAAAACTTGTTTTAGTGCCTCTGCCCATTGACTGCGTGGCAGGTCCGGCATACCGTTGGCCTTGGCAGGGTGTGAAAGTGGAACCTGTAGCCTTGACATACGATATTTAAGACCCATTTGTCCTGGGTGATCATGTGCCAGTTTTGTGAAAAAAGTGCTAGTTTTCCCCCCAAAGGAGCTGCCAGAAGATAAGTGCTTGGTGCTGGCAGGGGGGAGTCATTGAGACTGTTTCCTGTATGGCTGTGATTTTTCCTCTCCACTTTTGGCGGTAGAAGCACCCCATTGTTTAGGCCTGTAAGAGCCTTGGGGCTGTGATCTGCCTCTGGGGCGTCTGTATCTGCCTCTTTGTGGCCTGTCTGACACTGGAAAGGACCAATTCTTTGTAGGCCAGTTCCTGCTAAATCTGGGAGGCTGAACCTGAAAGAAATCCTTGACTGTTTGCATAGATTTAGCTTTGTCCTCCATTTCCTTCAACACCTCTTCTGCTTTAACACCAAACAAAGTATCATGTTGTAATGGAGCATCTAATAGTTTTGCTTTAACATGATCGGGCAGATGCTGTTCTTTTAACCAAGCATGCCTCCTAATGACAGAACCCGTAACTGCGGCCCTGCAGGAGGCCTCTAGAGAATCCAAACCACATTGCAAAGTATGCTTTCCAGCTTGTTCAGCTGCATGCAATAAATCTTGCATTTCTTTGTTTTCTGCACATTCAGAATTTGCCAACATTTTCTGTTTAAGCAGTGACATAAGATATTGCTGGTATTTAAGCATATGAAACTGACAGTTTAAAGCTCTTACAGCCAGGGTAGCAGAAGTGTAAATCTTTTTCCCCCATCTGTCCAGGGCCCTTGAATTCCTATCAGAGGGAATAGGTTTTTTTGCAGTGGAAGCCTTGACCCCCTTGGGACCCTGAGAAATAGTTTCTGAGTCAGCAGCAGGGTTTTTTTAAATAAATTTATGTGAGCCAGGAACCCTGTAGTATTTGTCTGGCTTAACTGGAGCTGGTGGTAAGGAATCAGGAGACAGACTGGACTCTGAAAATACATCATCTACAATGTCTAAAACAGGAGGAATAGCAAAGGGCCTGTGCTGAGGTAATATAAGGAAGTCTCTGAGCCTTTTCTTGGATTCTGAGTAATCCTGGCTCTCCCAGTGGAAATGCTCCCTCATAGTATGCAGGGTCTCCCCAAAAGAATAATCCTCAGGAGGAGAGGCTGAAGGGATAGATTCTTCAGCATCAGAATCCTCATAGGGAGGAAGGGAATATTCCTGTAAAGAAGAGGAATCAGAGGAAATGGAAACCTGATCTGAAAATTCATATTCTATCTCTTGCCTAGGCCTCTTATCAGGAGGGGGATGGGAACTCCTGATCAAAGTAATTAGGTCTTCAGCCATTTTAAGCATCTGTTTTTTAGGCATGGAGGCCTGTCCAGGAGATTGCTGTACTTGTTTCTTTGTCTTTAGAGCTGTTTTAGTCTTTGCCTTTGAAGCTGAAGTTGGCTTTACATATAATTGTGTAGGTCTGAAAACAACCTCAGAAGCCGATGCCTGCTCAGTGGCTCTGGACCCATCTGAGGGAATAGTTTCCGAGTGTCCAATACCTTTGAGTTTCCAGAGGCCTAGTCGGCTCCATGTGGGAGTCGGAAGCAGCCTGTGGCTCTGAGGTAGCAGGCATTAGGGGCTGCAAAAGCGCCTCACTGAGAACCGGCGAACCAGTGACAGGCCTAACCGAAGCCTCGTCGTCGGTTTTGGACCTCGGATGCCTGATCTTTTCTTTTTCTTTGCGCTTTTTATAAACTCCGGTAGTCGGCTGTTCTGATGGCATTACATAACTGAATCTTCTGCCAAAGTAATGAAATGCAAAATTGTACTGACGCTTAATAGTGCGTTGGTTAAATCTAGCACAAAACAGACAACTAGCAACGTCATGGTCAGGGCCTAGGCAAGGAATACAGTAAGAATGAAAATCCTTATGAGGTATTTGCTTCCCACAAGAAATGCAATTATTAACTTTTTCTGACATCGGACTGGAGCAAGAAAAAAGTTCCCTCAACGGGGTACAGCTTTAATGAAGACTTCGGATCTGAAATTCGAATTTGAAAATCTCAGGAGTCGGCCGACCGGCACTTGCGAACTGCTTTTGCTTCGGGCACCGCGCGGCAAGAAAGACTGAAGAAAATGGCGTCTACTGCATCTTTTATACCCCTGGCGCACTGACATCAGGGAGGAGGTGGCAGCAACCGATGCCGGACCTAGACTTTGGAACTCAGGCCGACTGCAGGTAGCCTGCCAGCAGGATAACCCAATTGTAATGACTGCAACAGTGAAACACGATGAACATCCACAGGTTGCAGATAAAATTCAGTTAACTACTACAGATCATTACTTTAAAATATGTAATACAAATAAAAAAGGTTTCAATTTATGAATATCAAAACTACTTGCAGCCATGATGACGTTTAGGGGTTAAGCTTCAATCCGTATTACTGGCACCAAATAAGACAGATGGGGTTTATGGGCCTTGAATCTTGCAGCCATGTCACCAATGATACAAGCAAGGGAGCTTATAGCAAATGTGTGCTATTGTCTCATGTTACAATAAACACCTGCCATACCCAAATAAACTTTACACTGTGCAGCTAGAGAAGAGGCTTATAATTAAAAGTCTCCTCAATTTCACCAACTTCGGTCTGAGCCAAGTGGTTTCTATTATGGTCTTACAAACTGTAACAGAGCTGTAACCAAACTGTTTTTACAGCATGCACACACAAACACACACATTACTTTCCAGGAAGGACTACTGATCTCTGACAGTACTGCTTTCCTGTGCCTATGGTACTACCACTAATTAGTCCAATCTGATACCAAAAGCCTCAGTTACTGAACAATCTTTCAATGAGCTAACCAATGTATTAAAATCTAGTAGCCTGTACACAAAGTCTGTCAAAAAAGTGGACACCAAATATCACATCGAGTACTGTGAGGTTACCTTTTATTAATTAAATAAGGAAACAGCAACACATTTTTACAAATGACAATTCACTTGAGACAAAAAAATCAAATAAAAAGTGAAACAATTTACTTGTTAATAAAGACAGACTCCAGGAAAACAGGCAGGATATCCCCTTATAAACTCACCACAGAAAATACTCAGTTGCTTTAGGTCTGGACTGGGCCCTAATCTAGATTGAAGATCATCAGAGGATAAAAGGAAACACAAAGCAACTGAGTCACAAGATCATTTATGGCTTGCTAATATTTCACTTAAAGGACCACTACGGGCAAATGATGAAGAAAACATATATTTTTTTATCTTGCCATGATTTACTACACCTCCCAAAGCTGCCTGCAGCAAAATAAGTACTCATTCCTAATTTTATTTTGTTTTTACTCTTTTCTGTCCTCATGGGGGCAGACATCAGGATTCCTTTGGAAAGCTAAATCAGTCCCATAATGCACAGACTGAGAACAAATAGCCCTACCATTTGTTGTCAGACTAGACGTCCATTCACTTAGAATGGAACACCTGAAAAAAACTGCCAAGTTTGTGAGTCTGCAGCTCATGTATCATTGACTGGTATGCGCTGAGTTTTACAAATGTTGTTCCTACTGATGTGCTACACATTCTCTGAAAGAAACTTGCAAAAGTGTCAACAAATTACTGAGATAAAAAAGACTTTTCACAAGGAGCAGTTTTGCAAGTTTCAGTTCCTGGCCAGGTTACTCCTCTCATCTCCCCTCCTTCAGTGGGCTACAGTCTCACATTTCCAGCTTTACTAGATTCAACTATTTAGTCAGCTTTGCATAACAATAGACATAAAAATCACAGCCTGGTGAGCCACTAAATCTGTTCCCTTGAATGTCTCTATGTCTCTTATGTCTCTTCACGTCTGAATAGCATTTCCCAGGAATAAAATAAAAAAAAAAAAAAGCAAATGCATCAGTCCAGAGTTTAGGCCAGTCTATCCATTTAAAATGTGCACAGTAAAATATTCAACTTCTAATGCATTTTGGCTGCTGACATGGTTATCTTTACATAGTTATTCTTTTATAGTATAACCTGAACTTATGGTATTTAATGATAAATTTTACAACAGTTCTCAGTTTCTTAATGACCTCCCAAGCCTCTGATGTGATTTAGTACTTTTTCTTACTATTGCTTTATCCAGTTTGTCTTGGTTGTATACCTGTAGCATGTCTCTCACTCTCTCAGCAACAGACTCCTGGAGAAAACTTCCAAAACAGATACTTGTATTGAAAAAGTAGCAGCAACTGTAGCAGTGATACCACACCAAAACAATGCACTCAAACATAGTATTGACAAACACAGGGGAATGTATATGTCTGAATCAAGCAGTGATGAAATTGCTAGGGACTTCACTGAGCACAATTTTACTCAATCTCTCCATTTCATAATCCATAACATTCGCATCACACTTACAAAGGCACACCTCCACCTTCCACAAACGCAGCTACACACACCCATACAACATACCAGTCAAATTTAAGGCTTTTCCCATCTCTCTGCAAAACACTGCTGTAATGGCTTTGGCAAACAAATGAAAATGATTGATGGGTGTTGGTTCAAGACTCCCATCCATACCTCTCAAGAGTACAGATTTTTGCAGAAAGTCCAGATTTTTTGTCTGGTTTTCATAAAATTGCAGTTTTCTGTCAAATCACTGGCAAATCATTGAACACTGAAGTCAGAAAGTTGACAGACATTTGATTTTCAGACTTCATATCCTTAAGAAAATTCACTCTAATGCAAAATCTGTTTATCAACTTTCTAAGTTTGTAAGTGCAATATTTAGAAAATTGTCCCATAGTTGGGCCTTTGTCCCCTATTATTTATGGCCTTGTCCAGATTTCTTGTTCTATAATGTTGAGAGTTATGCTGCCATCCCTTCCTACTGGAGCCAGTCCACTGCACTTGCACAAGTGTCCCCCTCAGCAGGGCAGCAAGCAGGTATCAGTGCAGATTTGCTTTATAGTTCTTTTACACCACACACACACACACACACACACACACACACACACACACACACACACACACACACAGTAAATCTTGTTGTTCATGTTATTTCTTCTTTTCCTTGGTTTCGTTTCTCTTACTTGTAATGTTACTTTTACAGTTCTTTTACACACACACACACACACACACACACACACACACACACACACACACACACACACACACACACACACACACAGTAAATCTTGTTGTTCATGTTATTTCTTCTTTTCCTTGGTTTCGTTTCTCTTACTTGTAATGTTACTTTTACAGTTCTTTTACACACACACACACATACACACACACACACACACACACACACACACATACACACACATAGTAAATCTTGTTGTTCATGTTATTTCTTCTTTTCCTTGGGTTCGTTTCTCTTACTTGTAATGTTGCTTTTACTCATTTTTTCTCCTGCCTCCCATATCTACCCTAATTATTACTTCTAACAAATACTTTTTCTCACTCTTTCTTCTCTTCCCCTCCTCCTCTTTATCCACTATTTGAACTTTTCCACTCTGAAATTTGCTTTATGGGTAAATAATGAACTGTCACCCTTATGTCAGCACATTTCAATGCTACATAATATTGTATTTAGTCTAATAATAGGTTCATAGGTAGTTACTAGGCTATCGGCCTAAGGGCCTAAGTAAGCCTAGCCAACAAATTTCCCTGGCTTATGCCACCCAAGAAAGTTATTTTCCTGTGCCACTGTCGAGCAGAGCCACAGAAGTGATTCCCAGGGTATATTTTCCTATCTCCCATCCACTCAAAGATTTTTCTTGAAAAGTGCTAATGTGGAACTTTGCTTGACATAGATGGGTAGCTTGTTTCAGAGTATGGGAAGTCTCTGGGACAGGAATCTATTTCTCCCAGCATGTCCTGTTTATTGTGGTGACAAGGTTTAAGTCCCTAGAGCATGTAGCTCAGAGGGATTGGGATTTCTTTAGGTGTAGCATGTCCAACAGCTCTGGGTTTGACATAGCTTTATATGTTAGGCAGAAATAACCTCGGAGTAGGCGATATGCTACGGAGTAAAGCTGGAATTTTTTTAGATGGTCAGTGTAGGGCATCTGTCTGAGGCCAGTAATCCTCTTTGTGAGGTACTTCTGCGGCCTTTCTAGCTGCTGCAAATGTCTTGTGAGGTACATTCCAAAAGGGGCGTTGTACTCTATAATGGGTCTAATGAGTGTCAAATAAAGGGGAACAATGACCTCTTTTTTTCCTGGATGAGAACCCTTTTGTGATGAGGTGTGCCATGTAGAAGGGCTTCCTGACTACTGTAGCGATGTGATTATCAAAGGAGAGACTACTGTCCACCTGGGTCCCAAGGTCTCATCACACATTCGGTGTTAAGTAGTCTACCACCTATGTGTAAGCTCGGTTCCACTTCATATCATCGAAATTTCATTTCATCGAAATTCAGATCATTGAGACAAATCGAAAAACTCGAATCTCAAATCATTGAAAACTATAAAGCAACTAGAAATAACATCCCAGACACTGTTTACTATGTTTATGCAGGGGGGCAAGCCCCCCTGCACCCCCCACACCCCCGTAATTAAATATATCAACTCCGAGGTTGCACTACAGTGGGGTTTTCCCCCACTGTAGTGCGACCTTGGAGTTGGTATATTTAATTACGGGGGGGTGTGGGGGGCTCCCACATGGGGGGTGCAGGGGACTTGCCCCCCTGCATAAACATAGTAAAAATTTTGTGGAATGTTATTTCTAGTTGCTTTATAGTTCTCAATGATTTGGGATTCGATGATATGAGTTTTCGACGATTTGGTCTCGATGATTTGAATTTCGATGAAATTAAATTTCGATGATATGAAGTGGAACCGGTAGCTCACGGGTACAGAATTTTTACCAAAGAGGATGGCAATGCACTTTTTGGCATCGAGCTTGAGGCCATGGCTCTAACACTAGGCATCTGTCTCAGTGAGGCTTTTCTGTAGGATGTCCACATCATTAGGGCTCCTAGTTTGCAGTCATCTGTGAATTTTGTTAGCCAGAGGCCTTCTGTGTTAGCTTGTACTTCAGAGAAGTAGATACCAAACAGGAGAGGTCCCAGGACTGAAGCCTGTGGTACTCCACTTGTCACTGGTTTGATGTCAGATTTGGAGTCTGCAATCTTTACAGTGTGGGTTCTGTCAGTGAGTCAGTTGGCAACTCATCTTGTGACATAGGGATTTATACCTAGTTTAGTGAGTTTAGCTATAATTCCAGAATGGGGGATGGTGTAAAAAGCCTTGGCAAGGGCAAGATATGCTGTGTGAACCACCTTAGCCTCATCGACTGCCTCAGAGAAGTCGATTAGGCTCAGGATGCATGATCTGCCTTTCACAAACCTGAACTGGGTAGGGTCCAGAGTTTGGAGGTTACCAATGTCTGTTTAGGAGTTCCATGAGGATACGTTCCATGGCCTTGCAGACCAAGCTCATCAGGCTAATAGGACGATAGTTCCCGGGATCAGTGGTGGCTCCCCTTTGTGGAGTGGGATAACTGTTGCTATGCACCATTCAGTGGGCACAAAGCCTGATGTGAGGCTATGATTGAATATGGTGCTTAGGTGGGGAGCCAGTTCACTCTGAAGTTCATGTAAAATGCAGCCTGCGATGTTGTCCAGTCCCATGGAAGCTGTATTTTTGGCTTTAGAGAGTGCAACTTTTACCTGTGTAGTTGTGATTACAGGGACTCTGCATTCTTCCTGTATAGATATGGGCCCTTTAGAGTGTGAGAGGGTGGTAAAGATAGCACTGAACCTATCTGCCAGAATGTTGGCAATATCAGTTGGTTCTGTAATTTTTTGCCGTTGTGCTGTAACTCAGAGCAGATCTGTGTGTTGCCATTGAGATTCTTGACATAGCTATAGAATGCTTTGTGGTTGTCCTTAGAATCAGTGGCAATTTTATTTTCAGAGCTAGCTTTGGAGGCTCTTATAAGGGATCTCAGCGTCTTACTGAGGCTGAACAGGGAGCTCCACCACTCATGGGATTTTACTCTCTTTTGCAACAGTTTCTTCCTTCTGTTGTACAGTTTGTTTATGTCAGGGGACCACCAGATTGGCTTCCTTTTTTTGGAGGATAGCTTCTTGGTTCTGTTTGGCATAGCACGATCCATGCACTCATGTAAGTGCTTATAGAGTGCATTTGTGTAGGATTCAGCAGTTCTAACTGTATTGTCAATCTGCATGGGTGTCATGAAGTTCGCCACTTCTGTCTTAAGAAGCATGAAGTTGGCTTTGGAGACATTTTTTACCATGGTTTCCTTAATGGGGGTGGGGGCGGGATGTGGATATCTAGGGTGATTAGCTTATGGTTGGATCTGACCAACAAGGAGCTGACTTCGGGTGTGGAACACCGGTCATTTATGTTGGTAATGACTAGGTCTAGGATACTGTTGCCCTTGGTGGGGGTGTGCATAAGTTGATCCAGGGTACTGGAGTTTATGAATTCCAGAAAGCATTGAGTGAAGGAATTGGTACATGAGTAGTTTCCCCAGTTAATGGTAGGGTAGTTGAAATTGCCCATTATCAGGGTGTTTGAACCCTAATATTTTCCAGTATATCAAGAAAAGAAGAGTGGGAATGCTGGGGCATGATGGGGGATCTGTAGCAAGCTACAATTTTGATTGCAGTTTTCCCCAGAGTTAGTTGCACTTGGGTAACCTCGGATGCATTATGCTGAGCAACTAGCCTGGAGGTGTGGATATCCTTAATGAATATGGGCACACCTCCGCCTTTGATGTTCTGGTCCAGATTACGTGGCCGAAAACTGTGGTATGACCTATAGCCTGGTAGTGCAGGGGTTCTCTTTGGAGCCATGAACCAGATCTCAGTCGCTGCACAGGTATTGATGTTCTCCATTTTAAAGAGTGCCTTGAGTGAGTGCATTTTGAGATTTAGACGTCTAGCATTGAGTAGCATTACCCTCAGTTTTTGCTTGCCTGTTCCTGTTACATTTGAAACTTGTCTAAAAAAGGCACTATAGGGGCGGCAAGAGCCTTAGCCAGTATCCAGAATCCCATGGGCGATAGGTGCAGGCCATCTCTGGCAAAGCATCATGGTCTATCGACCATGTCGTCCCAGGCAGACAGATACTGGATCCGCTTAGAATGACACCAGAAGCTTAGCCAATTGTTGAAGTCAATCATTTTGTCCTTGTACTGCGGTATCATTCTGGGCAATGGCAGAATGCTACTCAGGGCTAGGGTCATACCTCCATGGGCTACAAGATCGGAGAGCTCTTCCATGTCTCTTTTCATGTAGTCCAGGGAGGCATGTCTAAGGTCATTCACACCAACAAGGACAATGACAGTCATATTTGTACTTGCTGTGGAGTGACCTGAGTGCATGGGTTATGTGGCAGATCCTGGCACCCGACAGGCAGCTGACAGTAACCTTCTCCTTGTTTAGCCTGGTGAGTGGGACATCAGTGTGCTTGACTATAGATTCACCTATGACTAGTGGGGTGGGTATGTTGTTTTGCCTAATATATATATGTTTGCCCATAATATCTGAATAAGTGAGTGGGATTTTCATGACAGCATCAAGGAAACATTTTCCTTCCTTCTGTGTTTTTTTTTTCTTAAGTTTTGGATTTTTCTTGGTATATTGATTGATTTTCTTAGTATATTTTATTTTTTATTTAATTTCCATTTGTTTACCAGGTTAGTCCGACTGGACACAAGATGACCTTTTTCAGCAGAGGCTGGGGGAGAAAAGCTCCAGGTACATAGTAAACAATTATAAAAAAAAAATAAAAATAAATTATACAAACATAGCTATTTTGTACAAAGAGCATAGAAAATATAAAAGGAGTAAAATCAGAGTTTTACAATTGATGCAGCATACACAGTGGTTAGAATATTGAGAAACAATTAAACAAGATAATATACAACAAATATACAACTGCATGAACATAAATTCAAAAAGAAGTTTCCATCGACAAACAGGGTCATAAACTAGAAAGCATAACTATATTGACATAATTTATATTGCATTTATCTTGTTTTAATGATGGTATGTGTGTATTATTGTACGTGTCATGTGCACAAATATTTGTATTACTCTATGTATTTACAGTATATTGACAAAGTACTGAGTTACATCAGAGGCTTGGGAGGTCATTGTTAAGAACTTGAGAGCTGTTGTAAAGCTTGGCATTGAATACCATAAGTTCAGGTTATGCTATAAGAGAATAACTATGTAAAGATATCCATGTCAGCAGCCAGAATGCAATATAAACTGAATGTTTTACTGTGCACATTAAGAAATGGATAGATTGGCCCAAACTATGGACTGATGTGTGCGCTTTTTTTTTTTTTTATTCCTGGGGAAATGCTATTCAGAAGTGACGAGACATATAAGGGAACAGTTTTAGTGGCACACCATGCTGAGATTTTTTTGATGTCTATTGTCATCAGGGTTGCCAGATTTCCAGGGACAAAAAAAAAAAAAAGGTCTTTAATGCGGAACACAGTTCCACATACATTAAAGAACTGAGCTCGCTCAGTAGCTCTGAACTAAACACGGAGCTTCTCATATTTAATGCATTGCAGTTCCGCATTCAACACAAGTAGCTCCGTGTTTAGCGATTTTTGATTGGCCCGTATGCCAGGTATACGGGACAATCAAAGAAAAACAAAAAAAACAAACAAAGCGGAAGCTGGCCGGGATTTAAACTGGCAGGGCGGAACTCGGGATCAGGCTGCTGATCTTGAGACAGTCCCGCCCAAATAGGGACGTCTGGCAACCCTGATTGTCATGCAAAGTTGACTAAATAGCTGAATCTAATAAAGCTGGAAATGTGAGACTGTAGCCCACTGAAGGAGGGGAGATGGGAGGAGTAACTTGGCCAGGAACTGAAACTTGCAAAACTGCTCCTTGTGAAAAGTCTTTTATCTCAGTAATTTGTTGACACTTTTGCAAGTTTCTTTCAGAGAATGTGTAGTACATCAGTAGGAACAACATTTGTAAAACTCAGCACATACCAGTCAATGACACATGAGCGGCAGACTCTCAAACTTGCCATTTTTTTCAGGTGGTCCATTCTAAGTGAATGGAAGTCTAGTCTGACAACAAATGGTAGGGCTATTTGTTCTCACAGTCTGTACATTGAGAATGATTTAGCTTTCCAAAGGAATCACAATGTCTGCCCCCATGAGGGCAGACAAGAGTAAAAAAAAAATAAAATTAGGAAAGAGCACTTATTTTGCTGCAGGCAGCTTTAGGAAGTGCAGTAAATCATGGCAAGATAAAAAATATATGTTTTTTCATTGTTTGCCTGTAGTGGTCCTTTAAGGGCAAAACAGGTAAATCTTAGAGAAAGGCTATGGGAACCCATCAAATCCTTCAGGTTTAATTTGAAGGATGTCTCTGTTTAACATGCAGGGGAAGTTTGTTCCACAGGTGGAGTAAGCACTGCCTAATACATTTGTATCTCCAGCTCATTTTGTCTGTTGGTGGAGATTTACATCCCAGCTCTGGTATTAGTGGAGTTATTTGACTTGTAAGGATACAGGAGATGGAGGAGGGAGTCCCTAAAAAGTGTAGAATGCAAGGCAAGGATTACAGCACAAAAACATAGAAGAAACAAAGTAAAAACACAACACTTCAAGACTTTCCTGACTGCTCAGGAACTGTAAACCAAAAATCATCGTAGTTAAATAACTCTGGGGACTTTCCAGTTGCTAAACTGGTCTAAAACTGTATATCCCAAATGTAACATTATGCTCAATAACTGATTTAATTAGGACTGAATTATAAGGGATAAAAACTCCCTTTGACCTGGGTGATATGCAGGTTAGATAACAGTTGTGCTAAGTATTTTCTCACTACTGCTGCATGGTGATCAAGAGAGAAGGAATCAACCCAGTTCCAACATCCCTGATTACATCATCATTACAGAGTGCGGCACTGGCTATCCAGCACACTTTGGCAGAGAGTTGTTTACCCAAATGTGACAATGCTACACTTTTTTTTTGCACTTAATTTTAGCCCATTTTGAGTGTAGCACTTGTTTATAAGGGTTAGTATCTGCTGTAATGAATAGCTATCAGAGAAAGATTAGGCAGCAATGCCTAGTTTGCAGTCATCTGCAAACTCAGATAACCAGAGGTCCTGATTCCTAGCCTGCAGATTACAGAAGTAGATGCTTTAAAAGAAGGGTCTCACAGCACTGAGCCCAGAGCTATTCCACTAGTTATCTTCATACCACCTGTCACGTTAACTATGTAGGTTTTACATTTCAGCCAGCTGGGAATCCACTTCACCATGTATAAATCTGCTTTTAAGGCACTTAGCTTGTTTACTATGCCAGCATGGGGTATACTGTTTTCTTCATAGTATTAAATGCTTTGGCTAGGCCAGATCTAAATAAGCTGTGTAGACAGAATGACCACCGTCTTCACCCTGTGACCTTTCAAAGAAGTTAACTAAATTGATTAGGTAGGATTTCCCTTTGAAAAAGGCAAACTGATGCAGGTTTAACCTGATAAGTTTTTTTGATATCACACTTTATGAAGTCAGATATACTATGCTATATGGCTTTGCAAATCAGACTAGTCAGGCTAATGAGTCTTTAGTTTCCGAGTCAGTGAAGGGCTACAATTCTGTATGGGTATCACCCCTGCAGTCTGCCATATTTTGGAGACAAATTCTGTAGCTACGTTCAGGTTAAAAAAATGTTAAGGAGGTGCTCCACAAGGGCATGTTAGGTTCTGTTTATTAGGCATCTAAGTAAATTATTAGGCCTCGTGGAAGTGTTTTGGCAAGCACCTTTGGTATGTGCTCCTTTGTGATACTAGGAGATACAAGGGATTCAAGAATTTATGGAACTAACTGTTTCAGGCTTTACGTTTGCACTAAATTTGTCTGCTAGTGCATCTGCTGTGTCTACGGGGGTCTGAATGGGTTAGACACTATTCTGGACAAGTTCAGAGCACTGCTGGGTGTCATTTCTCAGTTTATTAATGCAACTAAAGAAGGACTTATAATTAGCAATGATTGCAGACGTTCAGGGCTTGTCTTATTTGCACTGATACAGCTTTACTTCTTAATGGATTCTTGAAATATATACAATGCGGAATTTTAGAACTGCTAAATGATTTAACACATTCTTGTCTTATTATACAATTTATTTAAGCTGAACCATCAGGGTGGTTTGTTCTTTAACTTCCTATTATACTTTGCTCAGGTTTGGATGGTGAGAGCTTGGGAATTGTCTTTGTGGGAATAGAACTCTGTATAAATTGCAGTTGTGACGCTGTCAGGTCAGGTGTTATTACAAACTACAAAAACCAGCCAGAGAGACAAAAGACAAACCAGTCATCCAACAAAATGGTGAATGACCAGCAGAAAAAGCAGCAGCAAGTCCAGCATGGATAAAAAAGTTCCTTTAGAAGTCTTATTAACAAACTTGCACACAAACAATAAAAAAGTATTGTTAAATAAAATGAGATATTAGCGCTTTCATCCTGGTACCTTCCAGAACTTCCTCAGATAATTCTAAACAGGCTACACCCAACTTAGGCTTTTAAGTAATCCTACAAGTTAGCACTATTAAACCATAATCGAAGAAGTGGGTTGAACTGATCAAAAACAAACACCGGCTTGCTGGAATACGGCAATAAAGGTTCCACAGATCCTCTGATGTTCACCACCTGATATTTAATCCACAACAACACTGCACACAGGTCTACATATAACGTAATAACATAAAGCCAAAAAACAAAAACAAAAGTTTAGCGCTTTCATCTGCTTATAGTAGACTTCCTCAGAACAACTCTTGTATGCATATCCTCTGTATTTAAACAGTATTTGGCGCCAAAATCTGTTGTAAAATTTTGAAAATTTAAAGGCATATGCTTAATTATATTGCACTTCCTCCATACTCAAATTTATGCTTGTACTAGGGAATTAAAACTTATTATATTCTTCTTATGTTAAAAACTTCTATTATATAGAGTTCTTATATAAAAGCACAAATATATTTATAAAAAACTATATAAAATGTATAAAAATTATTTACAAAATATATGTATACATTATGAAATATCTCTCTACAAATACTTATACAATGTGATAATAAATACTTAATAAATAATTAATAAATAAATGAATAAATAATACATCAATAATACGTTGTATACAATATAAAATCAATACGTTACTGTATGCTATATAAATACAATATATACTGATGTACAAAATTGTGTACTATAGTTCTTGTCCTTTACATTAAATGTTGCCTATTGCCTGAATGATAATATGGCAGAAAACTAGTAGAACTTATTTCCTACATATCTATACATCATGTGGTTTTTGAATCATGTTTTTAAAAAAGGCTTGATGCTAATAAAATCATTTAATCCTGGTTTCTTGTTGCATCCGTAGCATCTGCCACCAACTCTCTTTACATGCTAAATTATTCTTCCAGTCTCCTCCTCTGGGGTTCAAGAATTCCTGATCTATGATAGAGAATAAAAGTGTATCCCCTGTTTCTTGGATGTGTCTATACAGGGCATTCTTCTGATCTTTAGTTTTTATTCTGTAATAGTGTTCATAAATCCGCTTGTTTAACTTTCTTTCTGTCTTCCCTATGTAGAAGGCTGGGCAGGATTTACATAGAGCTATGTATACTACTTGTTTGGTGTGACAACATCCTCCCTTACTCTTGATCTTATTAAAGTTGGCATTTTCTAATCTTATATGTGATGTTGTATAAATAAATTGACATTGAGAACAATTCCCACATTTTCTAGTGTGTGTGTCTATATTCCTATTGTTTTTTTCTTTTCCACCTGTCTTCTCTAATAGTTTCTTAATGTTGGGGGCTGTCCTATATACTATAGTAGGTGTGTTCCCTAACTTTTCTCTAATACCTTCATTCACAGTAAAACTTCAGGTCTACCTAATAGTGGGATAGTGGAATCAGAAATATATCCCACTATTAGGTAGACCTGAAGTTTTACTTCAAAAGGATGTTAATAATGTATACAAGGAAGGTAGAGTTTGTGTGTTGACCTATTCACCTTATGTGAATTATATCAAAGAAATTGTGGAAAGATGTTGGGACATAATTACAGTGAATGAAGGTATTAGAGAAAAGTTAGGGAACACACCTACTATAGTATATAGGACAGCCCCCAACATTAAGAAACTATTAGAGAAGACAGGTGGAAAAGAAAAAAAGAAAAAAACAATAGGAATATAGACACACACACTAGAAAATGTGGGAATTGTTCTCAATGTCAATTTATTTATACAACATCACATATAAGATTAGAAAATGCCAACTTTAATAAGATCAAGAGTAAGGGAGGATGTTGTCACACCAAACAAGTAGTATACATAGCTCTATGTAAATCCTGCCCAGCCTTCTACATAGGGAAGACAGAAAGAAAGTTAAACAAGCGGATTTATGAACACTATTACAGAATAAAAACTAAAGATCAGAAGAATGCCCTGTATAGACACATCCAAGAAACAGGGGATACACATTCCTTTTTATTCTCTATCATAGATCAGGAATTCTTGAACCCCAGAGGAGGAGACTGGAAGAATAATTTAGCATGTAAAGAGAGTTGGTGGCAGATGCTTACGGATGCAACAAGAAAACCAGGATTAAATGATTTTATTAGCATCAAGCCTTTTTTAAAAACATGATTCAAAAACCACATGATGTATAGATATGTAGGAAATAAGTTCTACTAGTTTTCTGCCATATTATCATTCAGGCAATAGGCAACATTTAATGTAAAGGACAAGAACTATAGTACACAATTTTTGTACATCAGTATATATTGTATTTATATAGCATACAGTAACGTATTGATTTTATATTGTATACAATGTATTATTGATGTATTATTTATTCATTTATTTATTAATTATTTATTAAGTATTTATTATCACATTGTATAAGTATTTGTAGAGAGATATTTCATAATGTATACATATATTTTGTAAATAATTTTTATACATTTTATATAGTTTTTTATAAATATATTTGTGCTTTTATATAAGAACTCTATATAATAGAAGTTTTTAACATAAGAAGAATATAATAAGTTTTAATTCCCTAGTACAAGCATAAATTTGAGTATGGAGGAAGTGCAATATAATTAAGCAGATGCCTTTAAATTTTCAAAATTTTACAACAGATTTTGGCGCCAAATACTGTTTAAATACAGAGGATATGCATACAAGAGTTGTTCTGAGGAAGTCTGCTATAAGCAGATGAAAGCGCTAAACTTTTGTTTTTGTTTTTTGGCTTTATGTTATTACGTTATATGTAGACCTGTGTGCAGTGTTGTTGTGGATTAAATATCAGGTGGTGAACATCAGAGGATCTGTGGAACCTTTATTGCCGTATTCCAGCAAGCCGGTGTTTGTTTTTGACTATTAAACCATAAGCACTACTTACTCTTATACTCTCTACGATCACCCTGTCCTCTATTGGTCCGTCTTAAATTCAGTTTCCCTATATTACTCTAGCATGTCCAAAGGTCAGTCAATGGTTTCCTCTCCAGTCCAGCTGGTGAATCTGGGAATTTTGAGGCAATGTTACAACTGTCTCATATACACGGACAACCCTCTCCTCCTCCAAACAGGTTCAAATATATGTGAGAGATACAACTATTTAGCCAAACTGGAGGCTGAGCTCTCATCTCAAAACTGGTGTAACCAGTCAGGAGGAGAAGGTAACCTCACACAACACAATTCCAGTATCACATAGTCCCACCACATCAGTGAATCAAACACAAATACACAAAAACATACTCGCAGGCTCTAAATAAAAATCTAACTAAGCAACAGAGACCTCCAAAGCAGACATCCAAGCAAACGCTACCTCAAAACAAAACACGCACAACACATAGCCCACAAAGTCAGTGTGCCAAGCAGCCACAGCCCTTAAGGCTGAATAACACACCTGATACACTTGTAATAGGTGACTCTACTGTCAGACACACTGATGTCCCGCTCACCAGGCTGAATAAAGAGAAGGTCACGGTGAGCTGCCTGTCGGGTGCTAGGATCCGCCACATAATGCAAGCACTCAGGTCACTCCAAAGCAAATACAAATATGACTCAGTCATTGTACACGCTGGTGTGAATGACCTGAGACGTACCTCCCTCGACTACATGAAAAGACGTAGAGGAACTCTCTGATCATGTAGCCCAGGCTGGTATGACCCTGACCTTGAGCAGCATCTTACCCTCACCTAGAATGATGCCATAGTACAAAGACAAAATGATCGATTTTAACAATTGGCTAAACTTTTGGTGTCATTCAAAGGGGATCCAGTGTCTGTCAGCCTGGGATGACATGCTCGACAAGCCACGTTGCTTCACTAGGGACAGCTTGCACCTGTCACCACTGGGCTTTCGGATATTGGCAAAGGCTCTTGCCACCCCCATAGTGCCTTTTTTAGGCAAGGCTCAAAAGTCAAACCCACCCCCATAGACAGCACAAGGAACAAGAAACTAAAGGTAATGCTGCTAAATGCCAGAAGTCTTAACCTCAAGATGCACGCACTCGAAGCTCTCCTCAGTATGGAGAAAGTACAGTTTTGTACCTACCATAAATGTAGATGTCCGATAGGTACGCATCTGCAGTCCTTACATATGGGTTGTCCTGCCTCAGGCAGCCCTTCGGTCGGCCGGATTCCAAAGTCTGTTCTGTCCTGATCTTCAGTAAGACCTTGGTCATTAACGGAAGAGGTGGAAATGCATATAATGTTAGAGCATTCCAGCTGAAAGAGAGAGCGTCCACTTTCCATGCTTGTGGGTGGTATGTCCTTGTGCAGAATTTCTTCAGTTGATGGTTGTGGTGGGAGGCAAAAAGATCTATGTCCGGCCTTCCCCATGATTGTGTTATTTGAAGAAAGGTGTCTGGGTGCAGCATCCATTCGTGTGGATCCATGATGTTTCTGCTTAGGCTGTCCGCCAGTACATTGTCTTTTCCTGGTACAAACTGGGATTACAGCTCTATATTGAGTTTTAGGGAAAGTTCCCAAAGATTCATTGCCAGCCTGCAAAGAGGGTAAGAATGGGTACCTCCTTGCTTGTTTATGTACCACATAACTGTGGTATTGTCTGTCTTTATTAGCAGGTGGCCTTGATGTAGGAAGTGCTTGAAGGCCTTGATTGAATGTATCACTGCCAGCATTTCCTCTTGGTTTATATGCAGGTGAAATTCTGTTTGTGTCCATTGTCCTTGAATGCATCTGCCCTCCATGTGCGCTCCCCATCCATGGTCTGAGGTGTCCGTTGTAATGGTTTGGCTGACATTTGGTTTGCTGAAAGGCAGACCCATGTTTGACTGGCTTGCTTGAGCCCACCACAGAAATTCCTTTTGAAGGCATGGAATGAGTGGGATCAAAGGTTCTAGGCTGTGACTGTGTTGAGACCATAGACTCCTTGGGTACCATTGTAGTTTCCTCATATGCAGCCTTGCTTGTGGAATCAGAAGAATGCAAGATGCCATGAAACCCAGGGTCTGCAGGATTTTCCTTGCAGTCAGTTGGGTTTGTTTTGTCAGGTTTCTGAAATAATCCGGTAGTTGTTCTTGTTTTTCTTCTGTGAGAAAAGCCATTTGGGTGGTTGTATCTAGTTTTGCACCCAGAAAAATTATTCTTTGGGATGGAACAAGTCTTGATTTCTGAATGTTGACTGTGTATCCCAAAGCCTGAAGTAGGCGGATGGAATAATTCAAGTGTTTTACCGATGTTTGTTGGCTGTCCGCTTGTATAAGGCAGTCATCCAGGTATGGGTATATTTGAATCCCCTGAAGTCTGCAATGTGCAATTACTGATGCCAGGCATTTCGTGAATACTCTGGGCGCAGTAGATAAGCCAAAGGGCAATGCTGAGAATTGATAATGCTCTGAACCTGCAAGAAATCTGAGGTGTCTTCTGCAACTTTGTCTGATAGGGACATGCAGGTATGCCTACTTGAGGTCTAGAGTTACCAGCCAGGACCCCTTGCCCAGCATGGGAAGGAGTTGCTGTAAGGTCAGCATTTTGAATTTTGGCACAATGAGGTAAGTATTTAGTGGACAAGTCCAGAATAGGCCTCCATTGCTTTTCTTTTCTTGGGACAAGAAATAGTCTGGAATAAAATCCTTGGCCTTGTTCTATGAGAGGAACCTTTTCTATTGCTTTCATTTGCAGTAGGTTGGAAATTTGCTTGAAAGCCTCTGTCCTTTGATTCGGTGGCAGATTTGGCATGCCTTGTCTTTTTGGTAATGTATGAAAATGGAATCTGTATCCTTTGTCTATTATTTGCAGTATCCATTTGTCCCTTGTAATAAGGTGCCAATTTTCTGAGAACAAAGATAGCTTTCCGCCCAAAGGTGCTTCCAATTGAGCCCTGTTGGTGGGGCCGCCCAAAGGTGCTTCCAATTGAGCCCTGTTGGCGGGGTCAGAGTCAAGTCATTGAGTTTGTCCTTGTGCAGCAGGTGTAGGTCCTGCACTACCTCTTTGGTTAGGAGGCTGCCACTGACGTCCTCTGTAGGAGCCTCTAGCTTGCCCTCTACCTCTGGCATGCCTATTTTTGCCTCTTTGAAATCTGACTGTGTCTGGAAAGGACCAATTCTTAGAAGGCCAATTTCTGCTGAATCTTGGTGGTTGGACCTGGAGAAAATCTTTGACTGTCTGTACTGACTTAGCCTTTTCCTCAAATTTCTTTAAGACCTCTTGAGCCGTGGAACCAAATAACTTTTGTTTTTCCAGGGGTGCATCCAGAAGCTTTGCTTTAACATGATCTTGCAGTGTTTGTTCCTTCAACCAAGCATGTCTACGTATGACTGCACCTGTCATTGCTGACCTACATGAGGCTTCCAATGCATCATAACCACACTGTAAAAAATGGTTGCTAACCTGCTGGGAGTTATGCACCAGATCCTGAAGTGCCTTGCGATCTAGGGGTTCAGGTGAGGTTAGTTTTTTATACAATTCATCTAACAGATATTCTTGATACTGTATCATATGAAATGCTCTCATAGAAAGAGTGGAAGAAGTGTACACTTTTTTACCCCATCTCTAAGGCCCTGGATTCCCTTTCAGAAGGAAGTGGGTTCTTAGTAGTGGAGGTTGCAACCCCTTTAGGCCCCTGGGAAATAGTTTCTGGGTCAGCTGAGTGGCCCTTGTAAAGGAATAGATGTGTGTCCGGGACCCTGTAGTACCTGTCGGGTTTGACAGGAGCCGGAGGGAGTCTGGGGAAATACTAGACTGAGTACACATCCTCTATGACATTTAAAACAGGAGGAATAGCCAAAGGTCTATGCTGAGGCAAATGCAAAAAAGTCCTTAACCTCTTCCAGGAATCAGAGAATTCCTGGCCTTGCCATTTAAAATGCTCTCTCATGGAGTGAAGGGTCTCCCCAAAGGACAACTCTTCAGGGGGGGAGGCCGAGGGAATAGATTCCTCCTGCATCAGAATCCTCGTAGGCCGGAAAGGCCTCCTCCTGGTAATCTGAAAGGGCAGAGTCATCTGAGGCCTCATCAGAGGACTGGGGATCTGTCTGCTCAACCCTGGGCCTTTTGCCTGGAGGAGGTTGAGAGCCCCTGTCTGGGTGTGGCTGAGAGCCCCTGATTAAGGCGATAAGGTCCTCAGCTAAGCTTAAAATTTGTGAACCTGTAGAGGATCCCTGAGGAATAGCCTTGGGAGGGAGAGATTTTGGCTGTTTAGCAGCTTTAGCACGAGTAAAAGCCTTAATGAACATGGATACAGGAGGCCTGGCTGCCCCACGTGCTGGGGTAGTTTTATCCACAGAAATGGTGTTGGATATCTCCGGAGCACCGGTTTCAGAAGGTAATTCTAAGACCGACCCAGTGGAAGCCTCCGGTATCGAAGGTACCGGCTGTGCGGTGTCGTCGGTCGGAATCGGTAGAGATTCGGTTTCAGCAGAGACCGAGACACTAGCGGTAGGCCTGGGCGTGGAGTAGGCCGGAACCACGGACCGCGTGTGTCAGTCCTTCTCCTTACGTTTTTTGGGTAAATGAGCTGTCAGAATCTCCGACGGCATTTTATAACAGTAAATTTGCCCAAAATATTCCTCTGCAAACTCTGCCCGACGCCTAAGAGTGCATCTATTGAAGGAAGCACAGGCTGTACAGGCCGAGACGTCGTGGTCTGGGCCTAGGCAAGGTAAGCAGTAAGAGTGGAAATCCTTATGAGGTATTTGTTTCCCACATTTTAAACAATTATTAACTTTAACCATTTGATCTGACATCGGCTGAGGCAAGAAAGAGTCCCCAACGGGGTACTTAGCTTTTTTGAAGACTTCGGTAGCTGAAATCACAGGAGCTGGCCGACCGGCACTTGCGAACTGCTTCTGCTTCGGGCACCGCGTGGCAAGAAAGACTGAGGAAGATGGCGTCGGCTGACGTTTTTATACCCCAGGCGCTCTGACGTCCGGGAAAAGGGCGACATCAGCTGACGCCGGACCCAGACTTTGGAATCCGGCCGACCGAAGGGCTGCCTGAGGCAGGACAACCCATATGTAAGGACTGCAGATGCATCCTTGAAGGACATCATTGATATCTGTGCAGTGACAGAAACCTGGTTCAAGGCTCCAGAGAGCACCCCAGGTTATACCTCATATCATGCTTTTCTGCCCCAAAACCCGGACCGAACCACAAAAGGAGGGGGAGTTTCCATATTTATCAAGGATATCCACACCTCCAGGTTAGTGGCATTGCACGAAGTATCGGAGACCATCCATGTGCAACTAACAGTTGGCAAGACTGCTTTTCAGTTTATAGCATCCTACAGACCACCCTATCAAAGTCAGGAATCCCACTCGGCTTTCCTGAAAACATTGGAGAACATAAAGATCTCTCCAAACACCATTATATTGGGCGACTTCAACTACCCAAGCATTGACTGGGAGCACTACTCAAGCCCCAGCATCTTAACCCAAAGGTTCCTGGAAATTATAAACTCAAATGCTATGGAACAACTAGTCACCACTCCCACATGAGGGGGCAACATACTGGACCTGATCATTACCAACATGGGGACTCTATGCTCCACACCAGAAGTATATCCCTCATTGGTAAGATCAGACCATAAATTAATTTCACTGGATGTCCACATCCCGACCCCACCCCCAGCCCAGCCCAGAAAACCACAGTGAAAAACTTCTCAAAAGCGAACTTCTCACTTCTCAAAACCGAAGTGGAATCCTTCAAGGCCCCAGGGCCAGTGGAAACTACGGCCCAAACTGCAGAATCCTATATAAACGCATTCTACGGACATCTCCAGGAATGCATGGATCATGCTATCCCAAACAAAACCAAGACCCAATCATCCAAAGGCAGGCGTCCAGTCTGGTGGACCCCTGCCATAAATAAACTGTACAACAGAAGGAGGAAGCTACTACATGATAGAGCAAAATCCCTAATAGGGAAGGCATCTCTGATCAGTACTAGCAAAAAATTACGATCCCTCATAAAATCCTCCAAGGCCAGCTTCGAGAGAAAAATTGCACAGGATACTAAAGACAATCATAAGGCTTTTTTCAGTTATGTTAGGAACCAGGGATGCAACTCCCAGACTTGTTCCGAGTTGATTCTAAACGACAAAAAATACACTGAACCCACAGACATCGCTAATATCCTGGCAGACAGGTTCAGTGCAAACTTCACCACCCCCTCCCCCCCAAAACAGCAAGTATCTATCCCGGCAGAGGGCTGCCTCTCAAACATCTCTGATGCTCAGGTGAAGGCTGCCCTCTCCAAAGCAAAAAGCACTGCTTCCATGGGACAAGATGGCGTCCCAGGTTGCGTCCTACATGAACTCCAAGAGGAACTAATCCCTCAAATAAAACAGCTATACAATCTCAGCCTCACTACAGGATATATGCCCACAGAATGACGTACAGCAACAGTGGTCCCACTCCACAAAGGTGGAGCCTCTACGGACCCTGAAAACTATTGCCCCATAAGCCTGACTAGCTTAGTCTGCAAGGCTATGGAGAGGATCATCATGGAGCTCATAAACAAAGACATTGGGGACCTACAGACACTAGATCCTATCTAGTTCGGCTTTGTCAAGGGCAGATCCTGCCTTTTGAACCTGGTTGACTTCTTCAAAACAGTCACCAAAGCCATAGATGAAGGGAAGGTAGTCCACACAGCCTATCTGGACCCTGCAAAGGCATCTGACACAATACCCCACTCGGGCATCATAGATAAGCTATCCAGCTTAAATATAAACCCCTCTGTCACAAGATGGGTCGCAAACTGGCTCAAAGACAGAACCCACAGAGTGAGAGTTGCTGGAGCCATGTCAGACTCGAAACTGGTCACAAGTGGCGTCCCACAGGGTTCTGTCCTGGGACCACTCTTGTTCGGTATATACTTTTCCGAGGTACAGGCAAACGTGGGAGGACTATGGCTCACCAAGTTCGCAGACGACTGCAAACTGGGCGCCATAATCAACTCTCCAGCTGACACAAACATCCTTCAAAAAGGTCTCACAGAGACAGATAACAGGTGCCAGTGCCATGGTTTAAAGCTAAATGCCAAAAAATGTATAGTCATACCCTTTGGCAAAAACTATGTGCCCACAAATTACCACATAGGCGGAAACCCATTAAGTACAGAGAAAGTTATTAGGGACCTGGGGACCCAAGTTGATGGCAATCTCTCCTTTGAAAACCACACTGCCAAAGTGGTTAGAAAGACCTTCTACATAGCCCACCTCATCACGAAGGGTTTCACATCTAGATCAAGAGAGATAATCGTGCCCCTTTATTCATCCCTCATCAGGCCCATCATAGAATACAATGCCCCTTTTGGGATGTACCTTACCCGACACCTGCAGCAATTAGAAAGACCCCAAAAGTATCTCACCAAGAGGATCAAGGGTCTCAAACAGATGCCATATGCTGCTTGGTTAAAAAAACTCCAGCTCTACTCAGTTGCATACCGCCTACTTCGAGGCGATCTATGCCTGACATACAAAGCTATGTCAAATCCAGAATTAATGGACATGCTCCACCTCAGTAAATCTAAATCCCTTAGAGCCACATGCTCAAGGTACTTGAACCTCAGCACAGAAATAAATAGAACTTGCTGGAGGGACAGGTTCATAACCCAGAGGCTCCCTTCGCTCTGGAACAGAATTCCAGTTCATGTGAGGCAGAGCACCTCACTGAATCTCTTCAAGAAGAATCTCAATAGGTGGATGGGGGATCGTAGGTTTGTCCCAGGGATTACTCCCGTGTCACTATTAGACAGAGGCACAGTAAACTAAACCTTAAAAAGGGCACAGTATACTCAAATCAAGGGGTGGCGTAAGCCATACAGAATCGGGCTCGGCTTATAATTGCCCCAGGGCAAATAGCCTAGTATGAACCTATGAACCCATAATAACCTCTGATGAAGCCACAGTATTGCCTCTTCTCCAGATTTAAAGGGACAGTGTTCAAAAACATTACATATTAAAACGTTAACTCCTAAAATCTAACAATCATAAAATTAACTTTTAGTTGCTTAAAAAACAAGTATGTAACAATAATTTATAAGTAAAACATTTGCAAATTAAATGGGCATCTATATAAAATGCACTATTACTAAAAAAAGATGAAAATTAGAAAAGCATATTTATAAATTCATTCATTTCCTACCACATCCTAATACGTTAAACAAGGTGTTGCAAGTATTATATGAGGATACACAATAAAAATTAAAAAATAAACATCAAAAAAACAAAAAACTGCACAACACCTCCACTGGGAACTTAACCCAGAACCTTCTGCATACAAGACAGTTGTAATAACCACTGCACTACAGTCACCTTTCAAGGGTTTGCATTCTCAACAGACAAGCTATATTACAGTTATCATTCCTGGGGGTTTCAAAGCATCGAAAAAGAGAGGCCAGTACAATTTCTTTATTTTTAACCATACTTGCCAAGCTCTGTCCCCCGTTTCTCTGTATCCACTTTTTCTAAAATAACAAATCTGAAGGATTGTTCAGGGTAAACTAAGGTGTGCTTTACCAGGGCACTTTCTTTTTAATATCGCATACATGTTCATTTATTCGAGACCTTAAAGCCCGTTCAGCTTTATCTGTATAAAATGAGCTACACTGTTGACATAAAGCTCAATACACCACCTCAGTTGTTCTGCAATTAAACTCTTCATTAAAATAGAATATTTTGTCCAAAACGGAACAGTTTTTCCCCCACACTAATCCACTTACACCAGTCACAGTGTTCACATTTCTTCATACCACACCTTACTGGGTACAGTTTCATCACCCTTCTCTCAAATATACCCTTCAAGTTGCTAATTTTTCTATATACCACAATAGCTTGTTCTCCCAATTTAGATACTATTTCACATCTTCCCTAATAAAATATTCCAATTCTTACTAAGAAACCACTGGACAACTGCACTATCCATACTAAAACTATAATAAATGCAGTTGTATATGTGCAGGGGGTACACACAGGGCCATTCACAAATATCTCCAGAGTTTCTTGCCCCTTAGCCAGGATAGGCACATACCATCCATCCCTTCTCTCTCTCTCTTTTTTTTTTTTTTTAATCACCTCCAATAATAATGCTTCAATCATTTTTTAGGGTACCCCCCAACTCTGTTACGATTCTAGCCGCCCTTACATAATGGCCTTTAACTATTGCTTTTTTTTTGGGTGGCTACTCAAATAGTGCAAAATAGTGTTAGAATAGGTGGGTTTATGATAAATCTTAGCAATATATCTTCTATCTTCACAATTTTTCTCTACGATATCAATATAAGAAGTTTTGTCCTTTTCTACTTGCATAGTAAACCTTAAAAAATAGGTGGTTGTATTGCATTTATGCATTCTCTATAACACTCCAGTCATTGTTTAGTGTCTTTCCAAATTACAAACAAGTCATCAAGGTATTAAATACAAAATCTGATAGAATAACTAATTTGCCCATTAAAAATTAACCTTTTCTCCCATTTGACCATAATGACGTTCGCAAATAATGCCCCTAAATTCGAACCCATAGCCACTCCTTCCAATTGCAAATAAATCTTTCCTTCAAAGTAAATATAATTATTTTCAAAATAATTTCAAGGATTTCCTTGTACAAATTAATTTTACTTTGTTCCACCCCTCTTTTTGCCAAATATTCACAAAACCACTTGATAACCTCAGAATGTGGGTCACAGAGTACAAATATTTCATGTCTACAGTGACAAAATCCTCAAAAAATTCTAGCCGGCTCATCTTTTAAAAATAAATAAATAAATATCCCAGCTTTTTTTTTTTTTTTTTTTTACATACTTGCTTCTCTTTCTCTAACATGTATTTCAGGGTTTGGTCCACGCACTAGTAAGGGACCCCCCTGCCATCTACTATGGGTCTCATAGGTAGATTAGTGGTAGACTTGTGTATTTTAGGTGTCCCACAAATTACTGGGGTAACAGGAGAGGGCATAACCATACAACTAAATTCATCTAGGGTAATCCTGTCCTAAAAAAACATGTAATTTAAGATATGCTCTTAGGAAAGTAAAGGGTCAGTTAATTTACCCTGAACACTCCTTCAAATTTATTTTAGAAAAAATGGATGCTGGAAAACGAGGGGGGGCTTGGCAAATACGATTTTTCAATGCCTTTAAACCCCCCAGGACTTAACTGTAATATAGCTTGTTTGCTGAGAATGAAAGCCCTGGAAATGTGACTATAGTGTAATGGTTATTACAACTGTGCCATATGTAGAAGTTCTGGGTTCATTTCTCAATGGAGTTGATATAGATTTGTTGGCATTTATGCTAGTTTCTAATTTTCAATTTTTTTTTGGTAGCAATGTATTTTATATAGATGTCCGTTTAAATTTTAACTATTTAATTTATTGTTGCATACTTGTTTAAGTAATTAAAAGTTAATTTTATGATTGTTAGATTTTAGGAGCTAAAGTTTTAATATGTAATGTTTTTGAACACTCTCTCTCTATCTGGAGAATTGGAAACATGATGGCTTCAGAGGTTATTTAAGGGCCAAGTTGGGTGTAGTCTGTTTAGATTTATCCGAGAAGTTCTGGAAGGTACCAGGGTGAAAGTGCTAGTATCTCACTTTATTTAATGATACTTAATAATCAGCCTTCTAAAGGAACAGTCTGAGATGGACTTGCTGCTGCTTTTTCTGCTAGTCGTTCACCATTTTGTTGGATTACTTATATATTACAAACTAACATGGATTGTACAATATGGAGTGTGAGGAGGTTTTTCCATTTTAAATCCTTCAGTTTTGAAGGCTCAACTGGAGGGGGTTTAGAAATTTTGAAAGACAACGTTAGAAGTTTATGGCCAGACTTAACCACTTAACCAGAAATGGATAAACCAGACAAATGGTACATGTAGTGGCTATATTAGCTAGTACCAGGTCAATAAAGTCCACAAGTTGGTTTGTTAGATAATAAAGAAATAAATCTCTGTAGCAGTTAAGTCTAAGAATTTCTGGACATATCCAACTTTAGAGAAATAGGTGCTCCAGTTTGAGGGATAGCTGAAATACCATTACAAAGGTATTTTGGTAAGAGGTAGTTCCTCAAATACACACAGGAATCTTACATGACCATCATAGGACACAAAAGGTGTCCTGTAGCAAACTACAAGCCAATATTCTCTCTTGTTTAGGGTAAGTTGAAATTCAATGAGTTCAGCTGTGGGTCTCCGGGAATTTGTCTAGAGGTGATGTGGTCTTTGAAAAATATGGAACCACCACTGCAGTCTTCATTAGGCCTGAATGCATGGTAAGTGCAAAATCAGGAGGGAGTTTATACCTCTCAACTGTCCAGATTTTCACAGAATCTACACATTTTTGCCTCATACATTTGGTCTGATCGTGTGATTTTCAAGCACATCACTGAAAATTAAAGCAACTAAATAATGGGATGCATCGGAATTTTAGAATTCATGTTATCTAGAAAATATATGCTAATGCAAAAGCGGTTTATCTAGCAACCTTCTAAGTTTATATCAGCACTATTTAAAACTTTTCCCGAATTTTGGGTCTTTTTCTCCCCATTACTTTGATTTCTTGCACTTAGAGGTTGGTGCTATCCTTACAATGAAATAAAGTCTCAGTAGTTACATAAATGTGTATGTGTTCAAGTTGCAGCACAGCTTCAAGATCAGCCAATTTGTTGCTAAGACTTCTGGTGCTGGGAAGAGCCACTTTGTTACTGTGTGATATAGTCACAAATGTCTACATTACCTGCCATGTTAGGATATCAATTATCTGGACTCTGCCAAAAAGGCACTATGAAGGCAAGGGTTTTAAACACTATGCGGAAGCCACGGAATAAGGGGGTGTACAGGTCAAGCAAACTGAACTGCCAATCATATCTGCCCTTGCTGATGCATACTGGACCCCCTTAGAATGACAAATTCTAAGCCAATTACTGAAGTCAATCATCTTTTCTTTGAACATAGGTATATAAAAAATAATGGAGGGAACAAAAGGAAAAAAATTCAGGAAGAAGTTTTCACTTTATATTGGCTCCCTTTAAAAGTTAACAGAAAGGCAGATCTTGCATCGAAATATGCATTTTCTGAACAAATATGAAACAAATATCTGGCAACAGTCAAGAGGGAGTCTTGCTTTACCAATATTCATTAAGTAATGCTATTCATAATTATTCATAAGAAACTCCAATTACTTCAAACAGGAGACTTGTCAATCAAGACTGATGCATTCATAGTGCAACGGATTTGCAAAACACCGTATCAGAAATACCCATAACTCTACACACTGAAGGTAAACAGTGTTCTACACTTACTCCTTGAATAATATATATGTTCATAGGAGATTAACAAGCTAACTGCCCAGGAGTTCTTTTTAAGCCTAGCCATGTTTTTCTAAAGTATCTGACACGCTTTGATACTCCAAGGTATTTTTTTAGCGTTGGATACAGGCTTGGACAAAGGGTGGTCAAGCATTTACTGGCTGCCATTGTCCAAAAGAGAAGATGCCAGAACAGGGGTACATTTCTGAGTCCCCATCCCCAAATCCAAGTTATGTCTAAATTTGGTAAGGAAAGAGCTGTACTTCACATGGATGGGAAGCATGTTCCAGAGGAGGGATACGTCTCTGAGACATATACATATACCTCAAATATGTCCTATTTATGTTGCAGGCAAGATTTAAGTCACTAGGCTGAGTATTTATGATACAGTTAGTTTTGTGGATATGCAGTAGGTTCATCAGAGTGAGATATGCTTTCTAGGCCAGGCACAGATTGCCTCACAGCAATCTGTAGGAGAACAAGTGCAGTGGCAAGGCTTTGAGGCATCTATGCAAGACATGTTGCTTATGTCGTGCATTCTTTTTTTGAGGAACCTTTGCGGATGCTACATTAGCTAAAAATGCCTGATCAGATACATACCGAAGGGTGCATAGTACTTAATGACTGGTCACAAGAAGGCAAGTAAAGAAGAACAATGACATCCTTGGACATAGATGCCATAACCTTGCATACAAGTTGTGCAACACAGAATGCGTTTCTCACCACTGTAGATACATGATGGTCAAAGGCCAGGTCGCTTTCTACACATATTCCCAAATACACGACAACAGATTCTACTCTTAGGGGTGTATTATCAAAGTAGTAATGTCAGTTTACTATCGTACAGTCGACTCTCAAATAATAGACCCACCTGAAATGTTGACTAAAAGTTGAACACAGAAAGTCGAGAAGGTCGGAATATCACAAACACACTTTCTGTTGTGAATTCGACCTCTCTCGACATCCATGATGTGCAGTCTGACACTGCACATCATGTGATGTGATGATTTTGCAGGGGGGCAAGCCCCCCTGCAACCCCCACACCCCCTGCACATAATATATTCCAACTCCAATATCACACTACACTGGGGAAAAGGGTAAATGTCCTGATCCTCACTGTACCGTGATCTCTAGTGACAAGATCGACTTCATCTGTGAGAATGCACTGTGCATTCACTGAACTGGGACTCACATAACTGAAGGTTCGGCAACACGGGTCAGCCAATAATAATTCGACAACCTATGGTCCGAACCTTCCTTTGAAATTTTAAATGTAAACCAGTAATTTCCAGGGCTGTTTGTCTTTTCAAAGGATGTTATTATACATTTCTCTGCACTGAGCTGTAGACCATGAATCAGACACAAGTTATTCGTCAGGATCAAGCAGCCTTTTACGTTTTTTGTGTCTTTATGAGATTCGATGACTGTGCCTAGTTTGCAGCTACAAGCCCTTGACATTGGTTTTGACTTCAGAAAAGTAAGTGCCAAAAAGGACAGGCTGCAGCACCAAGCCTGAGGAGCTCCGCTAGTGAACAGCCTCTTTGTGGACGTAGCGTCCTCTAGCCTAATTTCTTGGGTTATGCGAGTCAGCTACCTATCCATTGCAAGTTTCCCTACAATGTCTAGTGAAGTATTGTGTTGAGTGCCTTGGCCAGGTCAAGGTGAGCAGTGAGCACCATTCTGCCCTTGTGTATGACTTTAGTGACCTTAAAGAATTCCACCAGATTGAGTAAGCATGACATGCTAGCTGATCAAGGGTGTTTTCACAAGTGAAGCAATCTCAGGGCCTGCATGCTTGAGGTCATACAGGACTCCCAGTTTATAGTGGGGTAGTTAAAGTCACCCATGAATATGGTAGTGTGTTGAAAGAGGACGGTCTCCAGTTACAATTGTTATGAGCTTCTTGGGTTTAAGAGGGGGATCTGTAGCTTGCCAAGATATAGTGCGGGACTGTTGAACATGGAGAATCTCAAGCACATCATACTGTCTGACCAGTTTTTTTTAATTTCTCCAAGTCTTTTGGGTTTCTATTACCATGACAGGAATGGACCCCATTCCTAAGTCATTTGGGTTTCTATTACCATGACAGGAATGGACCCCATTCCTAAGTCATTTGGGTTTCTATTACCATGACAGGAATGGACCCCATTCCTAAGTCATTTGGGTTTCTATTACCATGACAGGAATGGACCCCATTCCTAAGTCATTTGGTTTCTATTACCATGACAGGAATGGACCCCATTCCTAAGTCATTTGGGTTTCTATTACCATGACAGGAATGGACCCCATTCCTAAGTTATTTGGGTTTCTATTACCATGACAGGAATGGACCCCATTCCTAAGTCAAAGGACAATTAAACTTCATGAAATTAGTATTTTTTCAATCCTTGATGTCAGCCAGAAGTGCTCTTTGCAGCACCCGCAGTGTGCCCAGTAAGGAGTCCTTCTGTAATTCATACAGAGTTACATGTATTGGTAACATATCTAAATACGACTGTACGTGCTTTTTTATAAGACCCGTTCCTCCTACTACTGCTGAACTGTCTGTGTATCTTTTTTCCACATTGCTCTCATTTTTGCCTGCAAATCCTGATATTTTACAACTGTCTCTCCCTGTACGCAAGACAATGTAGTCAGTGGGTGCAGCGATTTCAATAATCAATGCTACTTTTGTCTTTTCATGGAAGATTATATCTGGTTTTCTCGCCACTATCTTTTGAAATGTTGGTAATGGGTGATCCCATATGATGTAGACTTCATCATTTTCTATGACGCTTTGTGGCTCACAATCCCCAGTGCAACAGTCTTGCCACATTATGCCTTTCTGTATACAGTCCTGCCATTAGTATGTCACAACCAGCAACGATGTTCAATGGACTTAGTGGACTACGCACACAGTTTACAATCTTGGGCCGCCAGTATTAACTTTTTTTTTTTTTTTAATTCACCTCTCCTTAACCATTCCTGCATTCGATCCTAATCAACATGAGGTCCTTCCAGAAGTTTTCTATACTTGCAAATATATTTATGCATTTTCCACATTTCTTGCTTTCTCATCTGATCCTTCACCTTGTATTCTTTATTTTGTTTTTTGGCACATTCAGTTGCTGCCCGATTTATCTACTTCTAGTTTGATTTCCATTCCTGCTTGATGCCGATATACTTTGGGTAGACTAAGCAGAGACATCATCTAGATGTATTCTCCTCATGTTTCAAAACTTTCACTATGTTTGGGTATTGTGAGGTCAGCAGAGGTGTGCACAGTCTGATGATTGCAGATCTATACATGCAATCAATTTCAAGGAGGCCCATCCCTCCTTCAGAATGGGGAATATATAATCTTGCTATGCACGGATTTTTATAAATCATTTGGTAAGCATGAAGCAGCCTTCTTGTTTTCCTATCTAATCTATACAACACATTTTGGGGTCAGTCACTCCAAACCTGTAAGTTATGACAAGAGCAAATTGGTTTATAGCTTGAATTTTGTTCCTAGATGTCAATACTGTTTTCAGGATTAATTTAAGTCTTCTAAAATATTCCTAAGTCTTATTCACATTTGTTCATGTTTTATTGCTGATCCTTCATCAATTCCCAAGTATTTATACACTCCCTCTTGCTCAAGTTCTTTTACATCACATTCTTGTCCCAAACTGATGTTTTCATGGTGCTGCAGTTTCCTGCTTTAAAGGTTGCATCTGAAGTAGTTAACTTCTTTTTATCTGCAACCTGTGGGTATCCGAGCCGACAACTTTTGTTTCTACCATCTGCTCCAAACTCCGAGCTCCTCCCCTTACCCATAATGCCCTACATCTCCTATCTTCCCTCAGATTTGCCGTGCCAGTAGTGTGCATCGTGGTCTCCTTTGCTTTGAGCTCAGGGACAGTAAGTGTTATTTTTTTCTGGTATCTAGGTGTGTTTGAGTAAAATTTTTCCCTTCCTCCCCTTGTGTAGTATCTCGCTTGGTCGTCGGTGTTTAAAAAAAAAAAAAAGAAAGAAAAGTTTGCTATAGAGTAGTAGTTAGGCCTCCCCTTCCTGTGTGTATGTGGTTTTGCAGAGGCAGTTTGTACCTTTCAGTGCAGGACTATGGCTGACCAGTCGAAGCCTGTCTTTAAAAAATGTACAGAGTGTGGCCATAATCCCTCCCCGGCAATGGTCTCACTCTGTGTGTAATTTTCTTAGGAGTGGCACATCTGTCCACTCAATGTGCTGTCTGTTCAGGTTTTAACCCTAGGGCCCTTAGGGATCGTAAGGCCAGGCTAGTTGCCAAAGGCCTTCTCCCTGCTGCCATGCTGGAATCTGCCTAGGCCTTGGTCTCTAGTGTACCACCTCCCACCCAGACAGGGACTCAACCTCCCTCTTTGTCTGGTGATGGGTCTTTCAAGGACAAATCTTCAGTCAGCATGGCTGACAAAGAAAAAGAAAAAAAAAAGGATAAAGAAAGGTGCAGAGAGGAAAGGGAGAAAAACAAGGACAGGCATCGTAAGAGATCCACAGAAAGGGAGCTCTTTCTCAGCCCCCCATCTAAGACCATGAGGCCTGTTTCTCCACAGCTCCAGTCTCCTCATTTCTCACTGGAGCCGTTGGAACATTCGGACCTGAGGCCTTCCTCCCCACTGTGCAGACCAGCCAGATCCGAGTCGGAGGCCTCTTCGAGGTTGACTCGGAGCCTATCGGACATGGATATGGACAGGATGATGCGGAGATTTATTCAGACCCAAATTTAGATGAGAGTCTTGCCAGGCCCCTCTCCTTCTAGAGGGGGGACCTCCATGCCTCTTTTCCACCCCATCTCTCCTTCCCCGATCCGTGCTTTGGGGCTCCTGGATCCGAGGTTTTTCGGAGCTGGTAGTTTGGCGCCGACAGCTCCTCCAACCTCGACTCAGACTGTTACGTTGAGTTCCTCGGATCATACTTGTTTGGATAGAGTGACTCTCGGAGCTGCGGCCAGGGAGTCAGACCTGGAGCAATGGATTCTTAGGCTCTGACCTTTTTGGATCCGATCCATTCCCTCAGACCTCAGGCTAACTTGACTTCTGCTCCGGTCCCACTTTGGATCCGGGTAGGGCTTCTCTCTTTGCCTTCGAAGTGGTGGAGAGGGTTCTCTCCCAGGGATTGAGACCCCAGCCCATCCCCTCGGATACTACTCAGGCCCCACTGGATTTGGCAATGACTCCCTTTCATCCTTTCTCAGGGACAGCCCATGCCAGAGGATCCCCAGGTTAATTTCCCTGAGGAAACCCCTTCGGCTCACGGATCCACTTATGAAAGTCCCACTGAAGAGGGTCACCGTAAGCGCAAATGCAAAAAGAGGCACTTGGACTCCCCCCAGTCCTTCACTATGGACACAGACTTAGATGAAGGAGAAGGTTCCCCCAGGTCAGCTCCCGAAGACGTCTCCTTCGGAGAAATTATGGAGATCCTCCGCCAGAGGGGAGGTTGGTCAGCCCCAAAACCTTCTGGGGATGATTCAGTGTTCCTGGAGGCCTTTGGCACAGGCCCATCTACTTCCTGGGTGTCCCCACCAGTGGACCCCTTGGTGGACCTCATCACCACGAGGGCATTGAAGGAGCCTGACACAGTAGAGCCCATCCCCAAATGCCCTGACAAGGGTTTATCTCCCCCTTCTGATGACAGACAACCCTGGTCGAAAGGAGCTCCAGTTGATGCTATGTTGGTTGCAGCAGCCACAAAGAAGGAACTAGCTCAGGAGAGTTCCTCATTCCACCCTCCAGACAAGGAGTCTAGGTCTGTGGATAGGTTTGGGAAGTGTGTCTACTCCTCAGCGACCTTTTCTATCCATGCGCTGAATTATTTGGCACATGTGATTAAGCTTCATTGAGACCTTGCTTCGGAATTTGCTGAGTCGCCCCCAGTTGTTCTCGTTGAAAATGCCTACTCTGAAATCAGTCTTAAACACGTCAATGCGGCTCCTCTCCCATGCCATGGAAGGAGCAGCTAGGGTGGCTGGGACAGGCATTGCCATGAGGCGTCATGCCTGGCTCAGGTTGTGTCAGTTCACGAACCCTTTCAAGGCATTGTTTTATCAACACTCCCTTCGACGGCTCTTTCCTTTTTGGGAAGACAGAACGTGACACAATTGTCCAGAGCAAAAAAGACGGGAAGACTTTTGTCTGCCGTCAGAGTCCGCTTCTCTAACCCTCAGCTGTCCTTCTCTAGGAATAAGAGGGCAGAAGAAGATGTGGTCCCGAAAATCTCAGTTTTCCCGGGATTCTCAGGGCAACTATTCTCCCAGAGGCAGAGGGGGACAGGATCGATGCCGACCCAGAGGTAGAGGGAATCCCATGAATTTTGGGTCCAGGGAACCCTTTTCTGATAGACCCGGTCAGCAGCCCTGAGGGGTTGCCTGACTGTCCTACTCTGGAGGCAGTCAGGGGATGATTGTCCTTACACCCAGTGGCATGGGAGTCCATTACGACAGATCACTGGGTTTTACAGATAATATCCAGAGGTTACACTATCCCATTTGTTGCCCCTGCAAATATTACAAAACACCTCCCGGATGTTCCACAGGGAGGCCGCCACAGCTATAGAGGTTTCAAAGCTGCTTCTCAAACGAGCCATCGAACAGGTCCCCCTGATCAGTCTGGATTAGGCGTCTACTCAAGGTTCTTTTTGGTGCCAAAAAAGATGGGGGACCTCAGGCCCATTCTAGACATGTCAACATTAAACCTGTCGGTAGCCAAACAGAAATTCCGGATGGTCACCCTGCAGTCCATTCTACCTTATATCCGAGAGTGCGACTGGATGTGCTCATTAGACCTCCAGGATGCTTACTTTCACATCAAAATACAAAGAAGCTCCAGGAGGTTTCTGCACTTCTGGTTGGGAGCCAGTCATTTTCAGTTCAGAGCCCTACCCTTTGGTCTCACCACAGCCCCCAGGGTGTTCACCAAGGTAATGGCAGTTGTAGCAGCTCACCTGAGGCTTCAGGGTATTCAGGTGTTTTCATACCTGGATGACTGGCTCTTCGCTGCTCCCAACAAGCATCAATTGCATCTGGCCTGAGATTATTTTATTAGGTTGGTAGATCTACTGGGAATTACAGTCAATGTTCACAAATCCCATTTGTAACCAGTACAAGTCCTAGACTTCATTGGGGCATGGCTAGACACTTTGCAGATGAAGGTATTCTTAACTTCAGACATGATCCTACACCTCAGATGCCACATAGCTCAGATAGCAAACTCCAAGTCTTCAAAGGCGAGCGAGGTTCTCCAGGCTCTGGGCTCCATGGCTGCTGCCATATTGATTCTCCCTAGTGCGTGCCTTCACATGCGGGTTCTTCAATGGACTCTGGCTGTTCAATGGTCTTGGCTAGACCTGCCCATGGAATTACCGATAAAGATCAGTCACATCTGCAAGACATCTCTTCTTTGGTGGTTAAGTTCACCAGAGATATCAAAAGGATGCCCCTTCCTGTCATCTCCAGTCCATGCCACAGTGACCACGGATGCCGCCCAACTCGGGTGAGGGGGACACTGTTCGGGAAGGACAGTCCAAGGCACGTGGTCCCAGTCAGAGACCAAGTTGCACATAAATGTTCTAGAGATTAGGGCATTACTTTTAGTGTTGGAAGCCTTTTACACAGTCCAACCTCATGGATTGATTGCAATTCAGTCAGACAACATGTCGGTTGTCTGGTATATCAACAAGCAGGGGGGAACCAGTTCATACCCTCTATGTCGCAAGGCCATGAGAGTGTGGGAATGGGCAATCTCCACCGGTCGGTTTCTGATAGCAACGCACATTCCGGGGTGCTCCAACATTTTAGTGGACAGATTGAGTCGGGCCAGTTCTGATGCCTTACGAGTGGTCTCTGAAACAGTCAGTAGCGGAGGAGATCTTCCTTGCATGGGGTCAGCCTTGCTGCGATCTCTTCGCATCTCCTTCTAACGCGAAGTGGAGGGAGTTCTTTGCTCTGATTCCCTCACCAGGGGAAATCCCCAGAGATGCTCTAGTCCATGCTTGGCCCCCCGGGCTTCTGTATGCTTATCCACCATTTCCACTCATTTCAAAGTTTCTTCAGAAAGCTTGCCGACTGCGGTGCAAAGTTATCCTCATTGTCCGGTTCTGGCCTCGTCAGGTTTGGTTCCCATTCCTACGGTCTCCTTCTGGATCCCTGCCTGGATCTAATCTCCCATCCGTCGGGGGCACGTCTGCCCAATCTGGGCAGCCTCAAGCTGACAGCTTGGTTGCTCCAGTTCCATTAATTGCCAGGACTCCCGGTCTTTCATCCCCAGTAAAATCCATTCTGGTGGCTACTCTTAAAGACTCCAGTAGGACACTTTATAGCAGTAAATGGAAGCACTTTTCCATTTGGACTTCACAGAGAAAAATAGATCCCTTTACAGCCTCTGTTCCAGCGGTGTTGGACTTCCTGTCTGGTATCTTTCAGCAAGGAGCTAGTTCCTCCACAGTGAAAGTACAATTGGCAGCCATTTCTAGTTTTCACGTTGGCGAAGACAGCATGGCTTTAGCCTCCTCTAGGCTGTGTAAGGCTTTTCTTAAAGGTACTTTTCTGTTACGGCCGCCTGTCAAGGATTCAGTGCCTCCTTGGGACCTTACTTTTGTTTTACAGGCATTGTGGCTCCTCCGTTCGAACCTGCAGCTTCGGTGGATTTGAAATTTTTGTTCTGGAAGACTGCTTTCCTAGTCGCCATTACATCTGCCAGGAGGGTTTCTGAGCTTCAAGCTCTGTCTGCCGTGCCTCCGTATTTGGTCTTCTATAAGGATAGGGTCTCTGGTATTGTTAAGACTCACTTTACCAGGTCCATGGTGACTTCTGCTGCTTTTTGGTCTAGGGTGCTTTTGGATGATATTTGTGCAGCAGCGACCTGGGCCAATTCACATACCTTCATTTCCCATTACAAATTAGATCTGATTTTGAGGGGTAGAGCATCCTTTGGTTCTGCGGTGCTCAGGAATATCCTTCCATAAGGGCCTCCCAGAATCAGAGTAGCTGGGGACTTTGTCCCGTAGGTTGCAGATAAAATGATGTTAACTACTTCAGATACAGAAGTTATGTACTCACCATAACATTCCATCTGAGTAGTTATACTTCATTTTTCCTGCAACATTCCCTCCCTCCACCCCCCGGACCTTGCCTTGTCTTTTCAGGATTGGTTTATTGGGTTGAGTTGCTTATGTTTTCATTTGCAGCAAACTTGATCTGAGGGAAGATAGGAGATGTAGGGCATTGTGGGTAAGGGGAGGTGCTTGGAGCAGATTCTAGAAAAAAAATTTCTGGCTCGGATCTGATACGGATCCGTATACCCACAGGTTGCAGAAAAATGAAGTACAACTACTCAGATGGAACGTTATGGTGAGTACATAACTTCTATTTTTGCACACTTAAAGACCAAATGACATTCTTATATCATCTGAAAAAGTTTGGACAACTTGCAGTTGTACTTTAAACTCCTCATCTGATGAGCTATACAGTTTTAAATCATCGGCAAAGAGAAGATGAGAAGTCTTTATAGGAGCCTAATTACAGCCATGGCCTAATCTGTTAAGTAGCTAGATTAATGGGTTAAGGCAGAGATAAAAATAGCAGAGGTGACAAGGAGTCACCCTGGAATATCCCCTTTTGGAAGACCTGGAATAATAAATTTGCCCTTTATCATGGTTTAATTGCAAAGTGGTCTGCCAGTGTTTCATGGTCACTAACATAGTTGATCAGTGTAGGATGTATCTTGTACATTTTTAAGCACTCTTATCCATGAATGTGGGATACTATCAAATGCTTTTTTGTAGTCAATCCATGCCATACTTAAATTCTTCCCCTTTTTACAGTTTTCCACTATGACTTTATTTAACAACAAATGATCCTTTGTTCCATATGACTTTTTTTGCCCTTTTGTTCTATTGCCATGATTGAGTTTTCTTCTATATGACAAACTGTCAGCATCAATTCCAGTGTACAGTTTATACATCGGAAGGCAAGTTATTGGTCTATAATTTTTAGGGTAGTTTGTAGTTCACCTAAGTAGGAGCATTGTTTTTCCTGTTGTTAGCCAGGTTGGTGTCTGTTCAGCGTTCACACATAAAAATAGTTCATGCGAAGATGTTAATACTTTTAACCAGAAGTTAGGTACTGCATCTAGGCCTTGTGTTTTCCAATTAAAGGCTTTTCTTAACTTTGTTTCAATCTCTGTGTTACTTCATCCCATTTCATATCCTGCACCTTTAAACTTCTTATACTTTTACTTCTATCCATTTAGCCTCTTTATGTTCCACGGGATCTTCATAAATACTTCTCCAGAATGCATCAATTTCTTCTTTTTTGGGTGGTCTTTCAATTCTTTTTACCTTGTTTCCCAATTCTCCAGAAAACTTTTTGGGGTCATCAATAAATTACTTATTTTGTACTTTTCATTTATATTTATCTGTGTATCTTCTAAGTTTTTCTGCCTGTGCTGATATTTTTAGTTTATTATTTGCGATAGTGCAAGACCGATCCTGATCCGTTATAATATTATGCATTGCTTTTATGACAACTATTTGAGTATTTTTCTTGATCTATTCCCTCTTCTATACTCCTCTAACAGTGACACTTCTTGTCATAACTGCTTTATAGTTTTCTATATTCAGTACTTCCATGATGGCATTAATTGCTTTATAGTTCTCTATTCGATACTTCCATGATGGTATTCGATTTCTCCCGTTACTTTCCCTGACTACCATGTGTTCTTGTGGTAAACATTATCAGTTATTCATTTAGCTGCACAGTAATGTATCCTGTTTACTTCTGATATGTTGCATGGATCTCTATGGATAAAACAAATGAACACAGTAATTAGGACTATCAAACTTCTGACTTTTGGGTTTTATTGACCTTCTGCAGTCTATTTCTTTCATTGATCTTAACATGTCTATCTTTATTAAATCAAGCAGCTCATTTTCTTCTAAACTAAGGACACATTTTTTGTTTTTCATTTCCTGAAGGCATTCTACAGAAAGTTCTATAGCATCTTCCTGTGGCAAATTTTCAATTTCATCCCGAGTCATCCGTTGGTCTGTCATATGGGAAAACACTGGCCTATCATTCGACATTGACTGAGTCAGAGTTTCCACAGTTTCCTGTTCCTTCCCTTGCTGTCCAGCTTCAAGTGAACATTTATACTTGTTTCCTGTGGAAGGCTACAAATTATCTTCATATGGCACCTGACCAACTGCTTCCCATTCCACTGGCTTTCCCTTAATTTGGAAGTCCATTGGTCTTATCCTGTTGTGGTACTTTCTGAATTAGATTTTCTATACCACGTCCTTCACTTTGCAGGTACTCTAGAACCTCAGCTTGTATTTCTTTAACTTCTTCGTTACTAATCTCCTTTTCTACTTTTCCTCGGTCTTCTTAGTTTTCCATGTCCAGATTCCTTTGCCTGTATTTCTCTTTAAATATCTTTGGTGCTGCTCTTTTTGCACTGATTAGTTTTGCTTTCTCCTTTGCATAGATATTACACCATATTAAACCTCTTTCTTTCCCATGTCCATATTTGTTCTTCAGATGTCTCCTGATCTTCCTGTTTCTCCTTACTTTGGGGACCCATTCCCTCATGCTGTGACGTAACCTGTGTTAGGCCTTCTACACCAAATCCTTCACGTCGCAGGCACTTCAGGACTTCAACTTCTACTTTACTAATCTTTTCTACAGTCCCTCTTTGGGATTCTTTTTTATTTTGAAACATTCCATATCTGGATGCCTTTGCCTGTATTTTTCTTCAAATATCTTTGGGACTCCCTTCTTTAAATTGATTAATTTTGCTTTCATCTTTGCATAAATACTGCATCATATCAAATCTGTTTTTTCTTTCCCAAGTCCATATTTCTTTTTTATACCTTTTAAAAATCTCTAGGTTTTGTTTATATTTTTGCACTTCCTCAAATGCTTCTTTTTCCAAACAGATCAAAGTTTCTTGGTCTATAACGAACATGGATTTTTATTTGAGGCTTCTGACAGTTTTTCTTCTGGAAGTATTTTTCTTTGCTCTAATTTCTCTCAGTTGTTTTGTATATCTTGTGCCTGGAACGTCTGGACTTTTTGCATAGCAACAATACACAATTTCTTTCTTATCCTCAATAGTCCACTCTATCATCCTTAAGGCTCTTCTTTGGCCTATCAGTTTTTTGCAATGTTTTGTTGACTGCTACTTCCTTCTACAACAGGGGACCATCCTCCCCCTGGGCCAGGCCTGGCCCCATTATAGGAATGTATCCATACTTTGAGGATTCTACACTGTCATTTTTTCCAGTCCGGGCACCAGTGCGCCTACCAGGATTAGGCACTTTTATTCCGAGTCTTGTGCATCAAGCTATCTTTTTTAATTTTTGACCTAGTTCTGTCTGTGAAGTATGCTATATAAATACATATATATCAGTCTCATCTTGTTGAGATTTTGTGACAAACAGAGTCCACCTTGTGAAGGTACTCACCAAGACTTGAATAATTCAGTTTCAGCAATACTTTCCTTTGCTTGCTGACTTACCTCTCCATTCAGACCCTAATCATCTCTCCATTTGGACCCCTGACCAACCTTGAGGTGTGTTGGATGTAAACTGAGACTTCTCTACCCTTTACCCATTCCTGTGCAGCAGATGTTCTAAATGTGTGGAAAGTATTATAGCACTCCATGGCTTTAAACAATGTCTCAGTAACTGCACATATGTCTATACTCCCCAGGGTAAGGACAGCTTGGCTGGAGTGGAGTTTTCTGTATAGACTTCTGGCACTGAGCAGTAACATCTTTAGATTATCCTTAGTAGGTTTAGCTATGTTGGAAGGTTTATTAGGCTAGCAGTGGCTAAAAAAGGCACTATGAAGGTGGACAATGTTTCAGCCAATATTTGAAAACAGAGGGGCAGGGCAGACCATCACTGGCAAAGCAGAATAGCCTTTAAACCATATCCTCCCAGGCAAGGACATCAAAACCCAAGCCAATTACTGAAGCCATTTTTCTTTTGTACATACTTTAGCATCATCCTTAGACAAGGTAGATTGCTGTCTGGTGCTATGCTCATACCAGCCTGGCACACAAGTCAACCATTATGTCTCTCTTCATATAGTCCAAGGAGGTACTTTCCAAGCTGTTTATATCCACATGGGCTATGACAGAGTCTTACTAGTACCTGTTGTTGAACAACCTCAGTGCTTAAGTGATTTGGCAGCTCTTGGCCCCCGACATGCAAATAACTGATTCTCTCCTTACTCAGCCTGGTGAGTGGGGCAATCTGAGTTTCACAATGAAATCTCCTATGATCAAACTACTGGGTTGTGTGGTGGTATGCCATTTAGCTTAATGGTTAAGGTTTTTGCCTCCTATGCACAAGATGCAAGAATTGATCCTGACCTCCAACCAATGCCTCTATGGAGTTTGCATGTCTCCCTGTGTCTTGGTGGGCTTTCTCCCACCTCCCAAAAAATGTAGTGTTTCCACCACAAACTCACCCAAGAATGGAGTTGTAGGCAGCAGTACAGACTCTAGACAGTGCCCTAAAAGGGAAGAGTTGTATAGGCCAACTGCTTGTGACATTAACTGTGGTGTGCAGTACCCTCATGATAGGAGAACATAGATCAGACTGCACACTGTGCCAGGTCTAAACTCGATGGTGTAAAAATTGGCTTTAGGTGATTCAGTCGTGTTGGCTAAGGTCACCAAATGGGCATGGGCATTTGCTGGTAAATGGGTTGAGGACCCAGCCTACTCTGACCTACGCCAGGGATCCATTCTAATGGTGGGAGGTGTGTATGTGCCCTTACTGGCCAGTGTATGCCAATCATAAAGCCCAACAGCCCTTGATCAATACGCTATTGATGACCAGTGTCCAGTTGCCCAGCTTGGTTTACCTGGGATAGTTCTGTTTCATAAAAGCTGGACATAAAACAATCAACCTGCCAAACTTGAACTAAGAATTGCTACACTCATTGTAAGCTCACCAACAGGTTGCAGCCTGGAAAGAGGGTGACATGCTGGTAAGGACACGGCTGGACATGTTACTTATTCAGGACACAAGATGAATGGGCAATGCAGCAAAGCCACTTACCTCAAGTCCCAGAGTCTACTACTCATGAGGACAGACTAGAAATGGTGTGGAATTGCGGTAAGGGAGAGGTTTCAGAATACAGTGAGGGATATCATCAGAATTTGTGACAGACTCATGGCAATCAGACTTCACTGTAAGGATAGCACTGTATTCATAATCTCAGCATATGCCCCACAGCAGGGTTGTGATACTGAGGAAAACAGTATTCAGACAGTGGTTACAGGCCCTACACGATAAAGCAGGACAATATGAAATGGTGTTGATACTGGCCAATCTAAATGCACATATTGGGACAGACAGAACAGAACAGGATACGAGGATTGCCTGGGTCTACATTTCTGGGACCACAGGAATAAAGGAGAGTCATTCCAGACTTCTGTCTGATAAATGGCTTGAAGGTGGCCAACACATGGTTCAGCAAGAGAGAGAGAGAGTCATAAGATTACATACAAGATGCAAATCATATAGAAGGAAAGGGTATTTATTTATTTATTTATTTATTTATTTGCAGTTGGTTTACCAGGATAGTCCATTGGGCCTAAAATAACCCGTTTTCAATGGAATCCTGGGGAGAAAAGCTCCAAAAACAGACATACAGAATAGGTACACACAATTTAAAAAAACCCTTAAAGAAAGCCAGAGGACAGGAATAAACAATAGATAGCTTAGATACTTATACAAATGTAAAATAGGATACAGTCATTGATTTTGCATTTGAGGTACATTCATATAATGCAGTGTAATAAAAATAGGTAAAATAAATGTGAGATGTGTAATGACTTTTGAGAGGTAGAGTTGTTTTGTTATAAGTGTATTTAGTTATGAAGGGAATGATAAGTTATGTAGGCTTTGTTGAACAGCTTAAGAATGGATGAAGGATGAAGAGTTCCATATTTTTATGATGGATGAGAACAGGAACATTCCCATTGGGACTTGAGATGTGTGTGTAGAGATTTTTTGAATGTATAAAGATTAGAGGTGGTACGAATGGATGGTGGGAGTGAGTTCCAAAGACGGGCTAGGTTAGAGGATAGAAGGTTTTTGCCTGGGGGACGTGTTGGTTTATGTACTTCTAGTAGGTTTTGGTTGTTAGACCTTAAGACTCTGTCTGGTAGATGTAACTTAAAAGCAGAAGACAGGGAGGGACAAAGAGAGGGGTTATTTATGAGCTTATGGGCTAGGGTGAGCTGAATGTTGTTAAGCTGATGTGGAAGTTCAAGCCAGTTTAGTTTTTGGAGAGAGGAACAGTGGTGGGTTGACGACCTGTGGCTGCTAGCGAACTTGGCGATCTTATTGTAGCAAGAGGAAAGTTGTTTCTTTAGAGAGGACTGAAGATTTGTTAGAAGAGGTGAGCCATAGAGCAGGGAGGGAATAAGAAAGGAAGAGGAGAGAGCGATTTTAGAGGTCTTTGTGAGGTAATGATTTTGATGGTAGAGCATACCCAGCTTTTGGTGGGTTTTTTTAATATTTAGTTGAAGATGGGAGTTGAAATTAAGCTGGTTATCAATTTGGACACCAAGTAACTTAGTTTCGGACACTAGTTCTAGGATTGAGTTGTTTTGACTTGTAATCAAGAAATTGTTTGTATTGAAGGGAGTAGTTTTAGAGGGGGTAAATACCATGAGTTTGGTTTTGGAGGCGTTTAGAGCTAGGTGGTTTGTTTTCATCCAATGCTCAGTAATTGAGAAAGCTTCTTGTGTGAGCTTTAGAAGCTTAGGGATAGATGAGGCAGAGCAAATAATGGTAGAATCGTCAGCATATTGGATAATGTCAGAGAATGGGATAGATTTATGAAAATCATTTATAAATATGTTAAAGAGAAGAGGACCAAGTATGGAGCCTTGGGGAACTCCGGTGGGGGTATTGAGAAAACAGGAAGTGGCTTTTTTCCATTTTACAGCTTGGTGTCTGTTTGATAGGTAGCTGGAGAACCAGTTAATAGAGGAGGGAGAAAGGTTAAGGTTGGAAAGTTTAGTTAGGAGCAGACTGTGTGAGATAGTATCAAAGGCCTTAGAGAGGTCAAGTAGTAGGGTGGAGACAATTTTCCCGGAATCACGTGCTTTATTTACGATTTCAAGATAGGAGAGGAGGGCTGTCATGGTGCTATGGTTTGGCCTAAAGCCATGTTGTGTAGATGTAAGAAGGTTATTTTCTAAAAGATATGGTAGTAGTTGAAGTTGGACACATTTTTCTAGTAGCTTAGAAATGGGGGACAGGATAGCAATTGGGCGGAAGTTATTAACACTGCAGTTTTTTCCACCTTTATGGAGGGGGATGATGAAGGCTTGTTTCCAGAGTTGGGGCACTGTACATTCCAGGATTGAGCGGTTGATGAGAATGCTTATGGGATAGACAATTCCATCAGCAGCTATGCTTAGGAAGTATGAGGGGATGTTATCAGGTGCATTAGTGCCGGGCTTCAATTTTCGAAGGAGTTTCTTTAATGTAGAAATGGGTATAGGTCTTAATGAGAAGGGAAAGTATTTGATACTGGTAAGGATGATGAGGAAGTTAGAGTAGGTGAAGAGTTAGGGGATATAGAGTGAGTAGCTGGGAATGGGGAAGTAAGAGAAGTGCATGGTGGTTTTTTTGCAGGAGAGGGTGAGGGGGTATTGGATGGTAAGGTGGAAGTAGAAAAAGAGGAAGTTAGTTTGCTAATAGAGTCAATGAAGAAGGAGTTAAATTGAGTAGCCGAGTCTAAGTCTGGGGCATTTGGGTCAGGAGTGGGGGTGTGTGGTTTGCTAGGGTTAAGGAGGGTAGAGATTCCTTTCCAGAATCTCTGTGGATTTGTTTTATTACTGTTTTGAAGGGTAAAGAAATAATTTTGTCTGTCAGAGATAATAAGCTTGTTTACTTTGTTTCGCAGTGTTCTATATTCAATGTGGGATCTGGGGGTCTTAATTTTCTGGTAAAGTGCCCAGGCTTTATCTCTGAGGTGCATGGTTGCTAATGTATTTTTGGTAATCCAGGGGGCAGAATTATTTTTTATTCGCTTTGTCCTTAAGGGGGCTTGGGAATCTAGTATCTTTAAGAATGTAGAGTTAAAGTGGGAGACTGCATCTTCTAAGGATAGTGTCTTTAGATTGTTCCAATTAATTGCTTTTAGAGAATCTGAAAAGGTTGTTGGGTTGAAATTTTTGTGGTTGCGGGTAGTAATATAAGTGTGGGGGTATTGAGAGATGCAGGGGAGTCGATAAGTGAAGATGGGCATATGATCATTTAGAGCGTCGGGAAGAATACCGCTGTCAGAGTGATAGTGTGGGTGTGAGACAAGGATCCAGTCTAATATACTGCCACAGGAAAGGTTTTTAGATGGACGAGTTACTTTGTTGAATAGCTGGGAGAAGTTATATAGGTTAATGTTAAGGGGGTTGGTTGGAGATTGAATGGAGGTCCAGTTGATATTTACATCACCTAAAATTATGGTTTCATTACTAATGTTGTTGGAGAGCCAGGAGAGGATATCTTCTAATGTAGAGATATTGTCACCAGGGGGGATATAGAGAGATACAAGACATATGTGTTTATGCTTGTTGACTTGTAGGAGGGTGAGGAGTATTTCAGCATTGTTGAAGTGTGGAATAGGTTTGTCGTAGGGAGTAATTAACAAGGATGTTGAAAATAAGAGAGCTACGCCACCGCCTTTTTTATGGGACCTGTCTTTTCTAATGATAGAGTAGTTAGGTGGAATTATTTCGGAGTCTTTATAGAGGGTTTTAGCCATGTTTCTGAGATAGATAGGATGTCAGGTTTATTATATGTGAGCCAGGCATGGAGGGTTGCTATCTTGTTGACTATGCTTTGGGAGTTTAATGAAGTAAGTAATAGAGGCTTGTGTATGGTGGTAGGGGTAAAGGGGCCTGGGTTGGGATGAATATCGCCTGATAAGAGACAGGTAGCTAGGTGAAGGATATGGTTGGAGAGGTAATTAAGTAGTTTAGTAAAAGGGTTGGGTACTGTTGTGATGGTGAAGGGGTTTCTGGTAGTAGTGGGGATGGAGAGTTTGGGAGAAGTGAGTATTTTGTAGGAGAAGAATAAGTGTTGCTTTATAGGAAATAGATGGGGAGAGATAGGTGAGTGTGAGTGTGAGAGGGGGGAAATTTGATGGCCGGTTATGTGATAGAGACGTGAATGGTGGCAGGTTCTAGGTTGGGTGAGGTAGTGAAGATAGGAAAGATTTAGAAGTAATAGTAGTAAAATAGAGATAGATGAAGGTTTTAAAAGCATGGTGATTAAGGTTACTTAGTTAGTAGTAAGCTAAATTAATTAAGTATGTTTTAAAGGTAATTATGGGAGGATGTGGTGCTATAGGCGTAGATTGTAGTGGGGAGTGTAGAGTTAAGAAGGAGGTGGTAGAAATGGTAGAAGTTGGTGAAGGGGAAAGATAGGGTCAGTTATCAGAGTTAAAGTGTAGACCTGGAGTCTGATGGTGTAGTTAATTAGAGGGTGTGGTAACAAGGAGGTGAATAGAAGATACTGGGTGTGTCTAGGGTATTGGTGATGGATTGGTGTAGGGAGGAAGTGGGTGTGGTAAAAAGAGGAAATATAGTTAGGGGTGCTGGGGGCAGGTGGAAATTGGGGGCAGGGTAGGGGAGCGGAGTGAGCCCGTAGGGCGAACGGAGCGGGGAACACCAGGAGAAGGATGAGAGCCAATCAGTGGAGCTTAGATTGCAGGAAAATAAGCTGGAACAAAGTAAGGTTCTGTACTGGAGTAGAATCAGGGACTGCAAAGATATCCGCAGTGAAACAGTCGGCCCACAGCGTAAACCACTGGTTGCTGCAATCATTTGCAAGCAGTGGTCAGATAAAGCTCTAAGGTCAACTGACACTAGGCTAAAGACTTGGAAGTTGACTGGAGAGAAAGCACAAAAATTCACAGAATTACTCAGGGCTCTAACACCTCTGGAACAGGAGGAAATATTAAGAGTTGAAGAATGGTAGTGCCTTAAACAGCATGTGCTAGGACTATAGAAAGGATATGTGTCAGAGACAGATATAGAAGCTAGGTATACAAGGAAGGCTTGTAGTGGATTGCAAAAGTTCAGGAAGTCATCAAAAGAAAGGAGGAGTGCAAGAAAAAGTGGGAGATAGAAAGACAGACCAGGCTAGGAATAAATACTGGTTGGTTAACAAAGAGGCTAAAGAAAGGAGCTGCAATAGCAAAGAACAAGGCATCAGATGCACTCTACCAGCTTCTGAAAAATGACTCAGTAAATTAAAAAAGTAATGTTCTTACCATAAGGTTCCATCTGTGTTGTCTACCTTCATTCCTCATTAACCTGTGGGTCTTGGTTCTGGCCCTTTTAACAGACTCTGCCACTTCACAAGCTTGAGATTCAAAGCTTGAGCTCCACCTCCCTACCCATAATGCCCCCTTCCCCCTGAATGCCTCAGACTGAGTTTGCTGTAAGTACATTACCCAGTCTTCTACAAATAAGGTATCAAAGGTAAAGACAGGAAACAGCAGCAGATGAAAAAACACTAACAATGGCTCCATGGACATATCCATCAGGTCATTCGAAAAATAGGACGGGGGAAGGTGAATGAAGATAGACAACACAGATGGAATGTTATGGTTAGAACAAATCCTTTATGTTGTCATCTTCATTCATTCATTAAACCTGTGGGACAAAGTCCCCAGCTACAAGAACCCCAGGGTGGCCCTTATGGAAGGATATTCCAGAGCACAGAAGAGCCAAAAGAAGACCTTCTCCTGGAAATGATGTCCAGTTTATAATGAGTAATGAATGTATGAGGGTTAGACCATGTAGCCACTGCACAAATGTCATTAATAGAGACTGTTGACCAAAAGGCATGAGAGGTTGCCACAGACCTTGTACAGTGAGCTTTAATCTGGCCAGCTAAAACAAAGAAGATACAGTCTTTTAACCATCTAGTCAAGGAGGTCTTGGCAATTGCTTTATCTTTAGTGTCTGAAAAGGATATGAACAATTGCTCAGCTTTTCAGAAATTTTTAGCTCTAAGTAAAAACGTACTTGTCTATGCATGTCAAGTAAATGAAGATTGCACTTCCCTTTATTCTGGAAATCTGGAAACAGACAGGAAGGTTAATAGAGTGGTTGATACTGGCTTCTGTAGCAACTTTAGGCACAACTCTACTGTGGCTGCTGGTTCAAAAGGAGAGTGAACCAGGGCCTGTAACATGACAGTCAAATTCCAAGGGGGAGTAGGATCATTAATGGGAGGATGAAGTAAAAAGGTACCCCTAAGGAAAGCTTTACAAAGTTTTGATAAATCCAATGAAGAACAGTCCTCCCCCTAAGTGAAAATTGAAAACAGCAGTCAACTGAACCTTAACTGTGGAAAAACTAGCCAAGAAATCTAACACTGAAGGGATGGGGGATGTAAAGGCATCTGTTTCTGTTGGGCCCATAAGGAAAACCTTTTCCACTTACTCTTATAAATTTTGCTAGTGGAGGGTTTGTGGGCAGAAATCAAGATCTTCTGGAAAGGGGAGGAAAGCCTGTGATGTCTGGCCATCATCGGAATTAGAGAAACCATGTGGTTAGTTTCAGGCCTTATAGGTCCAGGTGAGGGTGCCCCAAGCGGTGAGATAAAATATCTGGAGCTGGATCCAGAGTCACCGGAGGGTAGATCATTGAGACCAAAGGAAGGTGAACCAGACTCATCAAGGCCAAAAGGGGCAATGAGGATGATTTTCCTCTTACATGGATGCCTTCTGCAAAAACATGGGAATTAGGGGTAACGGAGGAAATGCATAAAGTAAACCGGGAGGCCAAGCATGGACTAGAATATCCCTTGGAGACTGTCCCTGAGGAGGGATTAAGGCAAAGTACCTGTTGCATTTGTTGTTGAGATGGGAGGGAAAAGAGGTCACAGCAGGGTTGACCCCATTTCTGAAAGATCATGCTTGGTTCAGAGACCACTCCTGAGGCATCAGTAGGACTCATCTGAGCTTGTCCACTAGAATGTTGGACTCTCCTGGAATGTATGCTGCAACTAGAAAGTGGTTGCCAGAGATTGCCCATTGCCACACACACACAGCTTCTTGACAGAGGGGGTTAGACCTGTTTCTTCCCTGTTTGCTGATGAACCAGACTACTGACTTGTCATCCATCTGTATTGCAATAGTCCCTAGAGTGAGAAAGCTGTGTAGCTCTCAACTCCAAAAGAACTGCTCTCATCATTCGGACATTGATATGCAAACTGATCTCCAAGGGCACCCCCCTGCCTTAAACCATCCAACCCAGACAATGCCTCCCCATCCCATCTGGGAGGAGTCTGTGGTCACCGTGACATTTGGGGAAGGAAGAATGAAGGGTCGTCCTTGAGTAACATCTGCACAGTGAACCCACCACAACTGGGATTCTTTGCATACTCAGGAAAGTCTGATGGTAAGACTTAGAGGATTCATGCTCAAGGACCACTGTACTGCTATCATCAATTGTAAGATTCTCATGTGAAGATGTGCTGTGGGCAAAAGTGTTATTGTGGCCACCTTCAAGCTGAGATCTGAGAATCAAGCTCACTGGGGGGTTTGGTATGGCTAGAATTTGTTTGACATGTAGATTTGATACTCGATCCACTGTCAGATAGGCTCAAGAAATGGTGGTGTCAAGTTGTGCTCCTATGACTTGTACCACATGAACCAGATCCATCTGGTATTTCTCTAAATTGAGGGTTAATATCAAGGTGAGGGGCCAGGTATAATAGTTAACCCCTGGCCTGAATAAGGCGATGCCTGGTTGGAGTGGTCGAGAGACAGTCATCCGATATGGAAATACCTGCAGCCTGAGATGAGCTGCAACCACTGCAATTTGAACACCCTGGGGGCTGTGGTGAGACCAAATGAGAGTGATCTGAAATGAAAATGACTGGCTCCCAGCTTGAAACTAAGAAACCTTCTGGAGCACCTGTCCATCTTGATGTGGTAGTATGCCTCCATCAGGTCTGTTAAGCACATCCAGTCATCCATCCTCAGAAGAGGTAGGATGGACTGAACCATCATCATCCTGAACTTCATATTTTTTTTCCCAATTTGTTCAAGAGTGTCAGGTCCAGAATGGGCCTTAGGTCACCCGTCTTTTTGGGAACCAAAAAGAACCTTGAACCAAAAAGAACCTTGAGTAAACACCTGATCCAAGTTGATCGGAAGGACCTCCTGGAGGACTCTTTTACAGCAATTTTGCCAGTTCTGCAGCTGCACCCTCCCTCTGATTGGGTGTCATATCGGGGAGGACAGATTTTTGTCTTGGTGTCCCTAAAAAGGGAATGGAGTATCCTCAGGATACAATCCTTAGCGACCATCGATCATTTGTAATGGCTTCCCAGGCTTCAGGGTGCAAGGAAACGCACCCCCTGACTGTCTCCAGAGGACGCAGTCAGGCAACCATTCAGGAGTGCTGAAAGGGTCTGCCTGACAAGGACTCTCAGCACCCTTGGTTCTGCAGACCTCCTCATGCACATGGGTGGCATCTACCATTTTGGTTATTTCCCCTTCTGCCTCTGGGGGAAAATTCTCCATGAGAATCCTGGAAAGGACCCTGAGATTTTTTGAACCACATCTTTTTACTCCCATGCTAGTTCCTGGAGAAGGATCTTTGTGGGTTAGCTAGAGATGAGGAGATACTCCAACTGGGAATTCCTAGACTTGGAGAAAGCATATGACAAGGTCCCAAGAAAGCTGATCTGGGCAGTACTCTGGTGGTTTGAAGTACCAGAAACATTGGTAGAATTAGTTAGTGCAGACTATGTACAAGGACCCAATGACTCGAGTACGAACAGTGTTCGGCCTCGCAGAGAGGTTCCCAGTGGGAGTGGGTGTGCATCAGGGTTCAGCTCTGAGCCCACTGCTGTTCATACTGGTGATGGACTACATTAGCAAACAGGATGGAGGGGACAGACCAACAAAGCTGCTGTATGCAGACGATGTGGCAGTACAGGCAGACTGAGCTAGAACTTCAGCAAATGATAGGAGTATGGATGCAAATCTGAAGGCACATGGGATGAAACTAAGCACAGATAAGACGGTGGTAATGGCAGCAAATTGGGAAAATCTGAAGAAGCTGAGAACAGAGATGGAAGGGAAGATAGTGGAACAGGAAAACAGCTTCAAGTATCTGGGAGGGGTAGTCGAGGAGAAGGGTAGTCTGAATGAAGAGGTCAAAGTTAGAATCAGAGAGGCTGCTGCCAAATGGCATAGAGTATCAGGTGTAGTCTATGACAGAAGAATGCCAAAGAAGCTGAAAAATAAGGTGTACAAGATAGTGGTGCAACCAGTACTACCGTATGGTACAGAAACCTGGGCAGTAAAGGCAGAACAGTTGAAGAAGCTAGAGGTGATGGAAATGAAGTGTCTGAGAAAGGTGGTTGGATGCACACTGTGGGGCAGTGGGACAGAAAGAAATGAGGACATAAGAGCAGAAGCCAAAGTAGCTCTAATTGCAGGAAAGATCAAAGAGAACAGACTACGGTGGTTTGGGCACGTGTAGAAAAGCAGAAGACAATCTGTTGAGAAAGACTTGGGACAGACAAGAAGGTAAAAGGAGGCGATGATGTCCAGCAAAGAGGTGGATAGATTGTGTGAAAAAAGATCTGCGACAGTCAGGCAGGAGTGTTGAAGAAGGCAGGAGTGTGGCACTGAAATCGAGAGAGTTGGCAACAGTTAACCTCGACCCCATGTAGAAAAATGGGAAAAAGGGGGCTGATGATCTTTGTGGGTTAGAAAAATGGATCAGATGGCAGACAGGGTTTTCCCATCTTTCTCACTGCGGGAAAGTGCATCTTGAACAGTGGGCCCAAACAAGGTTGATTCAGCAAAAGGCATACTGATGAAGGACGGCTTGAAAGGTTTCACAAAAGTCACAACTGCATCCAGGCAGGATGCCTTATGGCAATGCAGGAATGGGCTGCCCTTGAGGTACCCTCTGCTGCATGGGATAACCCCCCGGATGCATTGGATAGGGACTGGAGTGCAGCCCTTCTGGAGGAGAAGGGCTTCTACTCCTTTGCAGACATGAACCCCAGGGGAGGAGTTTCTTGACCAAGACTGAGGTGTAAACTCTTGCCAAATCTGTCCAAAGCCCTAGACTCCCTGTTAGGGGGATGGACAGAGGAGCTCTCTTGGGCCAGCTCCTTTTTCGTGGCTGCCTCAACCATGGCATCAACCAGAATACCCTTTATCCAAGAAGATTTGTCCTAGGGAGCACTCAAGATTTTTTCTGCATGTTTGGGGATGGGATGTACCATGGCCAGTTCCTTCCATACCCTAGAAAACACCATCTCAATGAGTGGGTCTGCCGGGGCACATGCCCAGGATGTAGACGGGCTGGACCCAAAAGCTTCCAACAGAACAGATTCCTCCAGAGAAGGATTTTGGGAAGACCATACACCTCTTTGGTGGTGGATTTCTAGGATGTCTCCAAAGGAAACATCATTTGGTGGAGATCTTGGGGACCCCCCCCTTCCTTGAAATCAGCATCAGTGGTAATGGATTCCTCTGGGAAATTGAAGTGCCTCTTCTTGCACAGTCTCTTCTGAAGAACCTCCTTGGTGGGATGCTCAGAGGAGGTGTTGGAAGATATGTAGTGTTCCACAGATGAGAGTCTGGAGGCTTCCTGGGGCCAGCTGTCCACATGGTAGGCAAGAGGCCTTGGTGACAGATCCAGTTGTCTCCACTAAAAGTTCCTCAGGGGTGAGAACAAAGCATCTCCCAGAGTGTGATGGGGTCCTCTCCATCACTTTGAAGGCAAAAGGACTCCAGATGACAGACAGTAGTGTCCGCGGTACTGAGGCCACCACAGCAGCCAACCCTCAGGAACCCCAAGCCTCCCGCTCTGAAGGGGGAGTGGGAGCAAAGCTGCCAAATGCTGACACTCCAAGGGGAAGCGACAATGCTGAAAACTTTGGAATTGAAGTCATCCCCCAGGAACAGACATTGAGGCAACAGCTCTAAGACTCACTTGGAACTGACACTGATCGCATCAGGGAGGTATCTGGAAGTGAAGATGTGATGACTATCGGCTCCAACACATTGGTGTCTCAGGACCAATGGAACTGATGATTCTCAAACCACAAGTCAAATCAGGGAAGGAACTAAGGGGTGGAATGAGGACTGAAAGATAGATCCAGAGGGAGATGGAGCAAACAATATCCTCTTCTGAATCTTCATCATCTGAATAAGAGCTTTGAGAAATTGCCTCATCAACCTATCAACATCCTTATCCGCAAGGCTCACAGAAGACCTGATGGAGGAAGAAGTGGAAGTAGGTCTGGATGTCCTTTTAGGGTAGGTGTCCCGGAGTGGAGATCTCTGAATCAAGATGCTCGGCTCCAAGGTGGGAACCAAGGTCCATGGTGGAGTGGCAACAGACTGAACAGAGGACGATGGATCCAAACTCTTTGGTTCCCAGGATTTAGGTGCCTTTTTAGCAGGCTCCAATACTGAGAAAGGCAACTGGTCAGGAAACCAGCTTGGGTTCCCAGGCCTTTTTTTGCTTCCTGGAGGGGGTTTGAGCCCCTGATGGAGGAACTGAAGGGGATGGAGGAGGATTAACCCCTTAAGAATCAGTTTGTTGCAGCAATCCACAAAAGCGTGCGGGTGAAAACCTGTGCAAATGCAACAGCCACTATTCAAATGGGTAGGCCTCTTAGATAATAGATGCATTCTCTGTGGGATAACAAGGGATCTTATGCCCACAGAAAGTACACTTCTTAAATCCTGGGGGCTTGTCAGCCCTGTCCGATTTAAAACTGGACATCATGAAAGATTTTTTTTTTTTTTTTTTTTTTTAAAGGAAAAGATAGAAAGGGAAGAAAAGAGTGAAAGGGCTATGGTGAATCGAAACCTGACTACAACTATGAGGCAGATTAGAGAAAGAAGGCTAGAACTTGAGAAAAAAAAGAACACTTACTGCGAAATTCATAATAAAAGAGGAGCTGAACAGCACCAACAAACTCACTGCTTGGACAATGAGCAGCAAATGAGATATGAGGCATTCTGGGGGAAGGGGCATTATGGGCAGGGGAGGAGCTTGGGCTTCAAATCTCAAGCTTTTTGAAGTGACCGAGTCAGTTCAAGGGTCAGAACGGAGACCCATAGATTAATGAACGAATGAAGATAACAGAGGAACTATCAGGCTGCAAGGCAATGACAGAAAAATAAAGATAACTATAGTCAGACAAACATCATAAGGGATGTTAGCAACAACCTGTTCACCAGTCCACAGGGCATCAAAGGCAGATGGATGGAGTGCTTCCAACAGTTTCTAAATGAAGAAAACCACAGCTACTTCCCCAGATATAGCCTATGATGAAACAGGAGCCTACCCTAGAAATAAATAAGGGCAGCACCAAGGAAAATGAAGTCAGGGAAAGCAGCAGGCTCAGATGAAGTCATGACAGATATGGTAAAGATGTTGGGTGAGATATGGGAGAAATGGCTGCTGAGGGCACTCATAGCAGTATGGAGAGAAAGGCAAATTCCAGATGATTGTATGTACTAGCGCCAGTGTACAGGAACAAAGGGGACATCCACAACTGTGGAAAATACAGAAGTATCAAACTCCTATCAAGCTGCATGGAAGTCCTGGATAGGGTGACTGAAATACACACAGCAGTAGAAAGTAAGATGAGAGATGAGCAGTTCAGATTCAGATCGGGAAGCAGCACAACTGACCAGATGTCTGCAGTCAGAAAGACAGTTGAGAAGAAGTTGGAGATGAGGAAAGTGTCCAACTGGGCATTCCTAGACTTGGAAAAGGCATATGACAAGGTCCAAAGAAAGCTGATATAGGCAGTCCTACTGTGGTGGTTTGATGCCCCAGAAACATTGGTAGAATTAGTTCAGGCTACATAAAAGGACCCAAGGAATCAAATATGAACCGTGTTTGGTCTCGGAGGGGTTCCCACTAGGATTTGGTGTACGTCAGGGTACAGCTCTGAACCCACTACTGTTCGTACTGTCGATGGACTAGATTAGCGAACAGGTTCAAGGGGACATGTCAACAAAGATGATGTATGTAGACAACATGGCATTACATGCTGACTGTGAGCAAGAACTTCAGCAAAGGATAGGGGAATGGAATACAAAACTGAAAGCACATGGGATGAAACTGACTAAAGATAAGACAGTTGTAATGGCAGCAAACGGGGGAGATCAGAAGCAGCTGAGAAATGAGACAGAAGGAAAAGCAGTAGAACAGGTTAACAGCTTCAAGTATTTCGGAGGGATGGTTGGAGGAAAGGAAGTCTGAATCAGGAAGTCAACGCCAGAATCAGAGGAGCTGCAGCCAACTGGCACAGAGTGTCAGGGTAGTGTATGACAAAAGAATGCCAAAACAAAGTGCCCACAAATTACCACATAGGTGGTAATCCATTAAGTACGAAGTAGTAATTTGGGACCTGGAGACCCAAGTTGATAGCAATCTCTCATTTGACAACCACGTGGCCAAAGTGGTTAGAAAAACCTTTTATATAGCCCACCTCATCATGAAGGGATTCACATCTAGATCAAGGGAGGTCATTGTGCCTCTTTACTCATCCCTCATCAGGCCCATAATTGAATACAATGCCCCATTTGGGATGTACCTTACCCGACACCTGCAGCAACTAGAAAGACCCCAAAAGTACCTCACCAAGAGGATCAAGGGGCTCAAACAGATGCCATATGCTGCTCGGTTAAAGAAACTCCAGCTCTACTCAGTTGCATACCGCCTACTTAGAGGCGATCTGTGCCTGATGTATAAAGCCATGTCCAACCCGGAATTAATGGACATGCTTCACCTCAGAAAATCCAAATCCCTTTGAGCCACGCGCTCGAGGGACTTGAACCTCAGCACAGAAATAAATAGGACTTGCTGGAGGGACAGATTCATAACCCAGAGGCTCCCTTCACTCTGGAATAGAATCCCAGTCCAAGTTAGGCAGAGTCCCTCACTGACTCTCTTCAAGAGGAATCTTGACGAGTGGATGGGAGATCGTAGGTTTACCCCGGGTATCACTTCTGTGTCACTGTTAGACAGAGGCACAGTAAACTAACCTCGAAAAAGAGCATAGCAAAATTAATTTAAAATGGGTGGCGAAAGCCAAACACATTCTGGCTAGGCTTATAAATGCCCTAGGGCAGATAGCCTAGTATGAACCTATGAACCTATAATCATTAGTAATGTCCCAAGATGCCCCCATACTTGTCTAAACAGGGTGTGTCTAACTGGCAAAGTGCACTGAAATCAGCAAATTCTGTATCTCAAATGTTAAAAGACAATTCAAATAATGAAAACATACTTCCTTAGCATTTAAAAGGAATGATGAAAAGATTCAAATCCAGTTAACAATATTCAGTTATGACGATAAATTCAGCTTTTTTTCTGCAAATAATAGGCTTCTGAAGTCCAAACAGTAATCCCAAACAGAAAAGGAGTGATAGCAGCCCTGATGTTCTGAGCAATGGTTAGAGTTGTTTCCAAAACAAACAAACATAATTTGTTCTTTCAAACCAAGCTAGTAGAGTACATAAGAATGCTCTATTATAAGATGTAGTACAGCTTCTGATACGAAGCAGTGAAACGGCTCTGTTCTGCTAGAAAAAACAGTTATAAATTCTGCACATACAATGAAACATTCATCTCCTAACAATTTATTAAAATATAAAGCTTCTAACAGTAACTACTTTTTCACAATGGTGCAAATATTCTGCTTTTTTTTTCCTTAGACTGCTGTCATACACAGCCTAAAGGAGTTGTGTACACTTTCAGCATTAGCATGTTTTGTATATTGCATATAGCAGACCTGGTAGCAGCAACCACATAATACTCCTGTCACGTGCTGACTGAAGGATTTGAGAATGCTTATCATCACATTTATATTTCAGCTTCCAATCGGAAGAATGTAAAACATACCAACGTAAAATAGTTCTCACATTCTGACCTATACACCTTAACTGCTGTTTCAAACCCATGCAAATTACAAAACTGTAATACAGGGAATTATGAACAGGCCTTTGATCATAACCAGTTTATTGTGTTGGGAGACCTAAATGTGAAGAAATTCACCTATGTTGAATACGTCAAGATTCTGCTGTCACAGGGCTGGTACAGTTTCACCCTATTCACATTAAATTCTTGCTGCTCTTAGGCTTGAAATTTTGATCCCCAAACTTTTAACAGGAACCTGCTTCAGATTACTGGATACTTCTATCACCCAGCTTTAACACTTTTTACAGGTCTCAAAAACAATGAAACTTAATATCATGAGAACTCCCAAACGTTTTAACATTTTTGGCTACTGCAATCTTTTGATTCTTAGATTTTTTTTTTTTGTATCTCTCACATGGCTTTTGTATAGTGTAACTCCAACTGGGATTTAAATATTCCTGCCCTTGTTGTTGCCTGCCGCCCTTTTTAAAGCTGCATTGCCTACTCCCCAGGCATATCTAGATCAACCTAGCTAATTTATCCTGCGTATATTTGTACCTAGTACCTGATGCTGTCTACTATCATTGTCTCTTAGTATGGATTTACAGAATTGTATTTAACTGTTTTACATTTGCCAGTCTGCTTCTAAGACAAGAGAACTAACATACCTGCTGTCCTAATGTGCTGTCTAGTTTCCTGTATTTAGATTGATTAATATTTGCTACAATGATATCCATGTTATTTATTTACTGTTTTTATGCCATTTACTGAATATATATGCTAATTTCTGTCCCTCATTTTTCACTTTTCCTTACCCTGCCTCTCTTCTTTTTCCCCAAAGTTCTAAACATCTAGCTCTACTGACTCCTGCCCTAAGCTACTGCTATCTGGTGTCTAACGAACCTGGCCTATCCTACAGTCAAACACAGGCTACACCGCCTGCTTCTCATCATACTATTCAACTGGGAATAGAAAGTACATCTGGGGTTGCAGTATTTTTGATTTTGTTTGGCTCCTATTAGGACTCCCTACAAGGGATTAAGGTTGCCTATGCTCTAGCCTCCAACAGCCAGCTACCTCTAATTTTTTGCCCCCCCCCCCATATTTTTTTCAGCATTCTCTCCTTATTCACTGCCTCTACTCTCCTTAACTTGTACACTCAGCCTCCTCTTTGCCCTGCCTCAGTCACAACCTGCTGTCCATATCTCTCTACCTGCACTACATAGTAGGACACCCCTCTCTACTAGTGACCTCCTTGCAGCTACTCTTGGCTCTAAACCTAGCCCTTCTCTGGCTGTAAAGTTCCTACGTGCCCTCATCCACTGCTGTGTACTCTTCTCCTTACCTTATTGTTTATTTCTGTTCCCCCCTCTACTCCATACTCTTATCTTATCCTTTTTCCTCCCTTTCACTTCCATACCTACCTCACTCCTGCTTCCTTACTCTACATGCTTTACACTGACTCTATATTAACTTCTGCTATTTTAACTAGTGTTTCTGATTTTGGTCTTACCCTTTCCTGCTAGACTCTCACCTTTCCTTTGCTACTTTCCTGCTATTTCTGATTGTCTCCTTTCTCTTCCGACCTTCTGTGGTGTCTACCTGCTCCGTTCCTCTAAGTGGCTCACTCCGCTCCCCTCCCTACCCCCAATTCCCACCCACCCCCAGGGGTCCTAGTCTTATAGCTCCACAACCACACCCCTATCCCTCCTAGCCTATCCCTCTCCTTCCTGCCAATTTGTTCAAAGACTTAACACACCCCTTCCCCTCCCCCCTTCTCTCTCTTTCCCTATTACCTTAATCCTTATATTACCTTTCCCCTTTTCTTATACTTCTCTCCTTACCCCTCCTCTTTCTTCTCCAGTCATAAAATTCTTTATTCCCTATAGTATCCAATTCTTATTTCACCTACACTTTTTAAATAGATATACTACCCCCTCTCTTACTTACCACACTCATTCTCTCTCATTTGTACTTTCCTCTTTCCACCTCACTTCTCAAATCACTAAACAATGAATCCCTACCTACCAACTTTACCTATTCTCTCAATCTTACTCTTAACCACCCTTCTCTCAACATACCACCTCACCTTCTTTGAATTCCCACTTAACAACTATCATAACTCCTCACAAAAACACACATCTACTATATTTACTTTCACATCATACTCTAATGTTAACTCCACCCCTAGCTATCATCTATCTAAATTCCACAGGCTACATCACCTTACCTACCTCCCACAATCAGACAAAAAAACAAAACCTCTAACTTTTCTAAAGAGCAACTATTTAACTAAACTAGTTAATCCTACCCTACAAGATGGTGATATCCACCCCAACCCTGGCCCTATCTCCCCTCCTCCCCAAAACTGCTCACCTAACCTAAAAAATAACTTCCTCATAGGTCACCTCAACATTCAAAGCATAAATAAGAAAACACCCTTCATCCATGCCCTCTTAGATATCCACTCCTTTGACATTCTTTGCCTCTCTGAAACCTGGCTAAACCCAGGCACAAAAGACTCAGAGATTATACCCCTAGGTTATAATATAGTAAGACAAGACCGCTTAAAACGTAAGGGTGGTGGAGTAGCAATATTTTTCAAAAATCACCTTAACATCTCTACTCAACCAGCATGTCCCAACCAAGATAGCAAAATAGAAGCCATCATTATTAAACTCCAACTTAATGCCAAAAAAGCCCTTTACATTATATGCTTGTATCTTCCTCCAGGTAATAACATTCCAATATTAGAAGATTTTCTTAGCTGGGTTTCTACCACCTACCCCCAAGAAACCATAATTCTAGGCGACGTTAACATAGATTGGAACACTATTAATACTGACAATCCCTCCTCTCATATTAACCTACATGGTTTCACCCAAACTATTACCTCAACTACAAGAGTCAATAAACCCAGTAAGAGAGAGAGTATACTAGACTGGATACTTACAAATAAAGTCAACAAACAGTATAAAGTAGGTACTATGCCAGACAATATCAGTGACCACTCCCTAACCTTCATTACCAGAGAAAAGTCAGAATGTGTTAACATCCCAAATGCAAGGCTAATTCGTTCTACCAAGCATTTTAACATAGACCTTTTTCAAGCTGAACTGAGAGCATGCAATTGGAATTGTTTAAAATCACTTCCCCTGGAGGAGGCCATCTTATTCTTTAATACTACCTTCTTATCCATACTTGATACACATGCTCCTGAATGTTCTATCAGAGTAAAGACCAAAACAGCCCCATGGCTTACCAACGATACTAAAAAACTCATTCATAATAGAAACAAAGCATGGACAAAATGGAGATGCCATAGACAAAACCCTGATTTAGTTCATTTCCGCCAGCTTAGAAATCTGGCTAAGAAATCAATAATCTCTGATAAGAAAAAATTCTACTGTGAACTTCAGGAAACTCATCTTAACAATTCTAAACAATTCTGGTCATCAGTAAATAGACTTCTTTCCCCAGGAATTGCTAAAACTCCTTCCCCACTTAATGCTGACCCAGAAACCCCTCTCCAGACAGCTAATGCATTCAACTCTTTTTTCTCTGAAACTATACAATCCCTAGCCAAACAAATGAACACCAACAACTCTTGTATTCCAACTAATATAGCTAACCCCTCCTACAACTTCTCTCTGAAACCTATATCTACTTCTTTCATCTTCAGACTCATTCAGAAACTAAACTCTGAAACCTATATCTACTTCTTTCATCTTCAGACTCATTCAGAAACTAAAACCGTGCACCCCTTCTGCAGACAAGCTCCCTTCTCTTTTCCTTCAGAAAGCTGCCAAAGAAATTGCATACCCTATATCCCTACTTATAAACAGAACTATCCAAGAGGGAACCATCCCTGACATCTGGAAAATCTCCTATATTATCCCACTACATAAAGGTGGTAACTCCCTTGACCTTTCCAACTTCAGACCAATAGCCCTTCTCTCACCCCTAGAAAAATCATGGAAAAATGTATTCATCAGCAACTTGTTCACTATCTCTCTCATCACAACATAATAGCAAACTGTCAGCATGGCTTTAGACCTCACCACAGTACCACCACTGCCCTTCTCTCCTTTGTAGATACTATCAACAAAAATCGAAACAACAATACTCTCTCTTCCGCTCTCTTCATTGATCTCTCTAAAGCTTTCGACATGGTCAACCACTCTCTATTAATAAATATTCTTGAATCCCTCTCTTGTGATAAATTCGCCATAAATTGGTTTAGATCTTATCTTAATAACAGACAACAAGCAGTAATATGGGATAACCATATCTCATCACTCTTGCCCATTTCCATTGGAGTTCCCCAGGGCTCCATTCTCGGTCCACTTCTGTTCTCCCTCTTTATTAACGATCTTCAAACTGCAATCCCACAAGCAACCTGTATACAATACGCAGACGATTCTACCCTTATCTGCTCAGCACCATCCTCTACAGAACTGATCTCACTGACCCAAAATACCTTTAATACTGTAGAAACTTGGTTTTCAAGATGGTTTCTCCTACTAAATGCCAAAAAAACAAAACTCCTCCTCTTCTCCCCCACCACTCGGTCCCCCACTTTAAACTTTACCATTTCCTCTAATAATGGTACTATCATCTCTCCTGATCCTACTACAAAACTTTTAGGAATAACCATTGACAACAATCTCTCCTTCGATCAGCACATTAACAACACCATCATATTAGTTAACAGAAAAATAGGATCCTTATATCGCATCAAACCCTTCCTAACCCCTGCAACCAGAACCAAGATTGCAAAATCTCATCTTTTATCAACTCTCCTATATGCTTCTCCTATATATACAAACCTTAGGAAAATTAATCTTAACAAACTTGCAACTTGCTATAACAACATAGCTCGCTTTGCCACTAGTAACCCCTTTAGGACCCATCATTGTAGAAACCTAAAACAACTAGGATGGCTTGAATTTCAAAACTTCCTTATAATTCCTCAACTCACTATTGCCCACAACATATTATACCTACCAGACAACACCCCAATACTCTCTCCACTTCTAATCCCTTACAACAATCTTAACTCACTTCGCTCCTCAAGTAAACTCATGACAAGATCTATAAGGGCAAACAATACAGCAGGTGATTCTCTATTCACTAACACAATAGGTAGAAGTTGGAATCTCTTACCTAGTGACATAACTCTGACTACATCCCTGCCACTTTTCAAACAGAAAATTAAACTATACTTCCAAAATCATTGGCTTTGTTCTTGCAATACACCTGACTAACCATCCTCTCTCACTCTGTTTCTCCTCCACTCTTTTCATCTCTATCCTATTTTCAGTTGTGTTCCTTTTACTTTTTGAGATTTAAGTATGTACATTTTTGTACAATCGTTGATATTTAATGAACTGCATATTGTAAACTTGTTTTCTCTTTGAAATTATCTTTCATTCTTTTTGTTTTTGTAATTTCTGATTTAGCTTTATCTTAGAGTAGTCAATTTTTTATGTAATGTACTTAGTATATAGTGGAGCTTTTATCCTCGGGCCTCTGCTGAAAATGGACATTGTATCCAGCCAGACTAGCCCGGTCAACAAATGTAAAATAAAATAAAATAAAATAAAAATGTTCCATTATGCAGTTTCTGAATGAACACAGAATCTTAACTAGACATGAAAATTAAGGTGTATTTAATTTTTTTATGTTAGAAATACTGGTATGATGCATTTGTTTCTTAGGCTGCTGAAGTGCTTGGAACCTCAAATCTTCCTCTTGAATTTTACTACATAAATTATTTTCATTTTTTTACAGATCTGGTGCTTTTTTAAATTTACAAGGGTTAACAGAGATGATTTTCCATAAAAAAATATAAAATAGTACATTTTGGTTAATGAATGCTGGGAACCAACACAAAGCCAGTGTGGCAGCAATAACAAATGAACAGATGGAAGACAGGGAGTTTTATTGGGGAAGTACAGGCTGACCATTAAGGAGTGGTCTGTGTAGCTAAAAACAGACTGAAGAGTGCACAAATTGAGAGGCATGAACAAACAGTGAATGCATAATGAAGAAAAGCTTCTGTACATTAATACTAACAAGCAGCCTACAGATGTAAACAATACATGCTATACTACCACATTAAAAACAGAATGCAGCAGACGTTATCAGGAAGTGCATTCTTGTTGCACAACACAATTGTTTCAGACCCAACAAAAATGCTGAAAAAAAAAAAAAATGAAAAAGTTAAACATACTTTGCCTCAGCCCTTTATTTTTTCAAGGATAGCCCAGGGTAACCCAGAAAGACAGCAGCTTTTAATAAAATTTTGTGAATATGTTACACAACAGACAGAAGCATTCTCTGAAAGTGCGTTAAAAATATAGCAAATGCCTGCATAAATTAAACAGGGCACACACTGCTTGTAGAGTTCAGACATTGTGAAAACAGAATGAATTACACAAGCAGTGAAAGAAGTACAGAAATGCTATCCAAACAGATTGGTGGTTACTAAATGAAATAGATCAGACATTAAGCAATAGGATAAAGACAATAACACCGCATGCAAGACTAGGGCACTTAACATTAATTCATTTAATGAGGCAAATTTCACTGATGTACTACAGACATTAGAGCAAGTGTGCACATTTGGAGGCAACAAGCATGGGTATGAACTACGGGTGTCATTACAGATTTTTTTTTTATTCGCTGACTTACCTTTAGTTTAAAAGCAACGGTGATTCACTTTCAAAAAAAATTTTCTTCCATTGGATACATGCACATTGAAGAGTAATCTGCCTAAAAGACGGACATAAACAAACAGAACTAATACGATAACTGCATTTCTCCAATCACTCAGCAACAATGTTTTTAGCTTCAGAATAATGCAGACTGCATATGCACGGTGTCATACAATTCCAATGTTATACAGTATTATAAAATCCTTCATTATAGTAACACAGGTAAACAGTGACCACCCAGCACAGCCCCACACTGTGAAAAGTAACATGAAAATGTTCCATGACATTACAGTGCTATGAGGTTTACTAAAAATTGTTCCAACATAGTACCATGTAATGAGGTTCAATGAAATTGTCTCACAGTGTATACTGTAAGGTGCTACAAAATGTATGACAGCACCTGTTGTAAGCTACTCTAAAATGTCTCATTCCAACTCCAAACTGTGAAGTAAAGATAAAAGTCTCATTACAGTACCTCAATGTACAACTCCATGAGACGTGCTAAGCTCAAAAGCTTATCCCATCACACTACCGCACTATGAGGTACCATAAATGTCCCTCACAGAACCATGCTTTGAGGTACCATAAATGTCTCCTCACAGAACCATGCTTTGAGGTACAATGTTGCATCAAACTATCATGATGCAAGGTTTCATGAAATGTCATGTCAGTAACAATGCTGTAAGATGAAATGTGTTACCAGAAAACCTCATTGTGGGATGTCATGAAATGCCCTACCACATTACCATAATCTGAGGAAAGTACAGTTGTGGCTACAACTTACCATAATTGTATATAAATGTATATAAAAGTAAATCAATGCTGCATTACTGATTTTTGGTGTCTTCCTGTCATGCAGAAGCTTGGGGCCAGCCTGAATACCAGAGTCTTTTTCCCTGTGGGCATACATCTAGATGTCAGGATGTAAAATAGGCGTCTGCCAGCACCATCTTCAAAGTCTTTCTTGTCATGAGTACAGAGTCCAATGGTCCTAAGGAATAGCATGACCTTACCAGATGTCCTGAGCATTGCTCAAGGACCCTGACCTTTTAAAGAGAAGGAGGACTGGCAGTGGATGATTAGAAGTGCCACCTACCAACCCAAGGAAAGGGATTAAGGAAGAAGACAGGGGGAGGAAAGTGGGAAACAGTACTGCAACACTGATCTACTTGAAGATCTATAATCATGTTAAGTGGAGACACAACTTCACTATGTCCATTGGAGTCAATGTTGCAGTACTGACTCTTGGGAAAACTCCAACAGTTTTCAAGAGAGTAGTTGGACAAATGCCTTAGCAGGGGACAAGAGGTTCTGCAAAATGATCAAGGCAAACCTAGCACTAGCTCTCAAAACCGAGCCAAGGTGGTAATGTTTAGTGTAGGTACGGACAGCTACAGGGGGCAGCCTCTAGAATGGCACTGCTTTTAGAAAAGCAGTTGTGGTAGAATTATGCCCAGTGAAACAAGCTCTGACTTTACAAGGATGTTGATTGCCATGGTGGGTAGAACAAAATGTATTCAACTAGCAATCCTTTTGAGATAAAACTTATTTTGTCATAATTTTACCTTCTTTACTCTCATCAAATGCTACTAACAGTCGATCTGGTCTGTTAGAGAAATTAGTCCTGTGTAACTCAACTGCCGGTGCACATGTAAGGAATGCAAAACATGAACTCCTTTGTTTTGTAGATTTGGAAATAAAACAGGGAGATGAATGGCTTAATTTAATTATATTTTTGAAACCTCCTTAGGCAAAAATGAGGGAATGGTTTTAAAGGTGACCATATCCCTGTGAAAGATATGGAATGATTCCTTGCATACAAGGGTTTGGAAATCAGAGACATGCCTGGCAGAAGTGATGGCCAGAATAAGAATGTAATGCAAAAATCAACTTCCAAGGAGAACGGGCTCCCTACTAGATGATTTGAGTCAAGTCATACCCTTGAGAAATTGTTTTAAGCGTGGATGAGAGTAAACAGGAGGGAACTTGGGAGGAAGGCTGAAATGGACGATGCATGAACCTTGATAACATGAGCCTTGTTTGAATACACAGGTGAGTTACTATGCTAGATAATGAAGACTCAATACCTTTGGACTCGCACCAGAGAACAAACTTTTTCCATTTAGTTAAATAGGACTTTCTAGTGTTTGGTTTTCTGGCCTCTTACAGAATGGCAAAAAAACATCCTACAAGTAAGTTAGAGGATGGAGTCAAAATATAATCCTGCTTCTGGCAGAATGGTATAAGCCTCTGGCTAGTGCAGTTTCCTCCATCATAAGATAATGGTGATAGGGAGATCATGGTTTTAGAGGCTAGAAATTGTGTGCCTAAGTGTCCTTTAGGGACCACTGCAACTTCCTTTACCAGGCGGATCATGACAATGCATGAAGTCTCTAATAAGTTTCACTTCACTAATACAATAAACCAACTCAAAAATGGACAACTTGTTTCCTTCATCTTTCTAGATATGTCCAAGGCATTTAACAATTTCTCTACCAAATACTGCTCAATGAGCTCATGTCCTTAAAACCGAACCCAAACAGCCCTCTTGTGGTTTCACAACTACCTACCTATCAGACCATCAACAAGCTGCTAAGTGGCCACATGCTCTCTCTACCCTATTACCAGTCACAGCTGATGTGCCACAAGGTTAAATTCTAGGTACACCTCTCTTTACTATCTTTACTAACTCACCCTCACTCTCAAGTCCAAGAAATAACCCAAAATTCCCTCACAGCCATTGAATCCTCTCACTCCAGCTATCAACGTATTCTCAACCCAAACAAAACAAAAATAATCCTCTTCTCCAATAACAAATCTGACAAAAGTCCTCATTTTCTCATCTACTCATCCACAAAAAACAAAACTGAACCAGTCTTGCATACCAACCTACTTGGAGTCACCACTGATAACAGCTTGAGATTTGATAAACATTTAGCACTTGTGACTAAAAATGCCCACATAAAACTAGGCTTACTCTACAGAGCCAAGACATTCCTAACACCAAGACACACCTGCTATCCACCCTACTTTATGCCCCCACAATCTTCATAAATCTGAAAAAAAAAAACAGAACTAAGATAGAGGCCTGCTACAAGAAAAATTGCCAGATTCTCTACAAACTCTCCATACAGATCCCACCACTGTGCTGCTCTCCACCGACTGAAATGTCTAGACCTAATCAATCTGTTCTCTCTCAAACTGCCCATGCCATCATAAACCAACCCAAGTGCCCAGCACTCCAAAATCTTGTACAACCATACCCTAAGATCTTCTAATAAATTCCAATTAAAAGTCACTAAATCAAACAATAGTTGCAGAGACTCGCTTTACTCTAGCCATATATCCAGGATATGGAACACTCTTCCTAAACGCATCCTAAATACCACAAAAACCCATCCAAGTTTAGACATCTTCTTGAAAAACTGGCTCAGCTCATGCACAATTCTATGCTGACTGTACCAGCTACTGTTTTCACTCTTAGTGCAGGCTTTATAGAATCAAGCCCTAATGTAAGTGTACATCATTCGGAGTGAACAGACAACACAGACATAAATCTCACCTTCTTCCTCCTAATTTTAGTTTTTCTACTGATTCTTGCAGCTTTAAATACTGACGGGCATTCATATATAGGTTAGCACAAAGTGTAGATTACACGTACACTTAGTGTAATCTTTCTGAGTGACTAGAAAGCGCAAAAAGTGTGAAAAATGTTCTTGAATACATATCATGTACACTTAATATAGGCTTTATTGAATCTGGCCTTATTATACCTTTTTCTCCTTAATTCCCTCCACCCCCTCTACAGCGTTCCTTTTATTCATGGCACTCTATGCTAATGCATAATTATTTTTTCTGGATACAACAAAAAAGTTGCTTACTTTACTATTATGCGCATTTGTCAGAATTATTTCTGCCATAGGTCATTATTCTTCAATAGTACAATAGGTATAGGTATGATCTGATAGAATCAGAAACAGTCACAAAATGGTACCAGTAGGAGGTGCCAAAATAACCATGAAGCAAATGTGTAGCAGCCACAAATGGTTTTAATACATAAACGTCAACAAACTCCACAGCGTTTTCATCCACTGACTTCATCAGATGTAACAACAAACCCACAAATTGAGGCAGTTTTTATACCCTCCCCCTGACATTTAATTGAATAATTTATTAACATATCTAATTAATTCCATTCAACATCCACCATAAAAATATCAAATATTGGCTGAATAACATACCAAAATACTTATACACAAATAGACAAATATATAAACAGTACATTTTTAAAAAAACAAATGAGAGACTTCATGTTAAATGAATCAAAATCCATGTTAATAAGTGACCCTTTAAAAAATTACTTATAATAATCTAAAAAGTAAATGCTTACTAAAAAAAATTTAAAATATGTATTTAAAAATATGCATTTAAAAAAGTGTGAAAGCAACTGCAATTTATATGCTTAAACAATAATAATGTGCAAGGACAATAATAAAAATGTATTACATCACAGAATAAAAACTAGTAATCCACTTGGACATGTTTACAATTTAGCAGCTCTCATTCTCAAAATAGGGGTTTCTTGGTTTAAGGTACCTGACCTGTTTGGTTTTTTTGATGATCCGATAGAATATTACTCTATTATATTGATATTTTTCAGTTTCTTTGTAATCAATGCTCCCTTGCAATTGTTACTTCTTTACTTGTACTTGGAGCTTTTCTCCCCAGGCCTCTGCTGAAAATGGGACTTCCAGTCTGGTTGCACCTTCCCGGTAAACAAATGTCAAATAAAAATAAAATAAAACAGAATAAAAGTCATGTAACCTACAGCTCTGAGAAATTATCTTGCTGAAATGGCTTATCTGGCTTGAAGGTCTGTGACTTGATAAAGGACATTGTCCTAAGGAAGGAAAGAAGGCTTTCTGCAGGACAGAATCCCTGACTGCCACCAGGAAAGTAATGTGCTTGGTTAGAGTTATGGCTTGGAGATTGAGGGTTAGACCCACCATCTGAAAAACAGTTCATGAGAAATTGCGTGGCTGTCTGAAGTTCTAGGAGAGACTGATTGACAGCTGTCCATTTAAAGGTGTATATGAACTAGAGTCCTGCAGAAAGCAACGACAGGTGCTAGAAATCTTGTGAAAACACAGAGCAGTAGATAAGCCAAATGGGAGAGAGTAAAATTTGTAATGCAATTTCCCCTGCCTGAAAATTTAGGTACTGCTTTTATTCCTAGGCTACTGGAATGTGAAGATAGGCATCATTCATCAGTCACCATCCAAGTTCCTTAACAGATCTAGGGAAGTAGCTTTTTCAAGGTTAGCATCTTGAATTTTTGAATATAAAGAAATCAATTTAACCTTGAAAGCTCCAGAATAGGCCTCAAAGTCCCTTTTTCTGGTGACTACGAAAGTCTTCAGTAGAACCCTGTACACACTTCTTTTCAGTGGGACCCTTTGGATGCAACTATCAGCAGGACCTTTAAAACAGAAGGCTACACTTTTTCCTGGTCCTTTGGCAGATGTGGGATCCCTATGTAGGGAGATTTCCCCCATTATTAAATGGCATAGCCTTCCTTTATTATGTTTAATACCCATTTGTCCTGGGTATTAAATCCTAATGATGCTAAAAAGCTCATAGTCTTCATGCTTGGTGTTGGGATTGGGCTGGGTTAGGATGGGATTTAGGGAAGGGGAAAGTAGGTGCTAGAGATAGGTAACATTGCTATTGCTTCTGGGGTGGGGCAGGATCCATGAATCCCTCAGGTCTTGTGTGTTGCTTGGCTTGCCACTTTCTTTGCAGTCATGGTCTTTTCCCCTTAGGCTGTCTGGTCTTCTCATATTTAGGTGGAAAGGGTCAAGATTTGAATGGGTTGTTCCTACTGCATATCTTGCAGTGGAAGACATGTAAAATTATTTGACACATTCAACCTATTTCCCTTTCTTACCCAGTTTATCAAAGACTTGCTATGCAGTGGGTCCAAAAAGGGACTCCTTATCCAAAGTGGCATCAAGCGGCTTAGCTTTTACCTGGTCAGAGAGGCTGGGTTTTCTGCCATGTTCACAAGTGATAAACCACATAGCAGCCATTCTGCATTATGCATCAAGAGCATAATAGCCACATGTGAGTGTCTGCACACCTAGAGGGGGGCATTACACAATTCCTAGATGTCCATCTGAAGGCTCTTGACCTGGATCCCCTCTGTCGTTGCTTTAATCTGTTTCGATAATGACTCAAGGTATCTGAGCATGTGTAACTGGTAAACGAGAGCCCTTATGACCAGGATGGCCAAAGTCCAAGTCTTCATAGGTTCATTCTTACTACATAGGTCCAAGTAGCCAGCTATCTCTGTCATTTGGTAAGAGGCTCCTAGATGCACACCCATGAGCTCCCTTAGTGGCTTCTGGTGACACCATTGCTAGATCTGTAACTCTGTTTTATTCCAGCACCCTATAGAAGCAGTCTGTCTTTCTAGGAGCTAGGGAAGGGAGTCAAGGTGCAAAGACATGTCCTCAAACGGTTCCCTATCAGAAGCCTGAAACACTATAAGCTTGAAAATCAAAATCCTGAAACCAAAAGCCTGAAAATTCAAAATCCCGAAAACCCAAAATCCTGAAAACACAAAATGGACATACTGACGTCATTGTGGCTTTGCTGTTGTTAGCCCTGTGGTGTTAGGTCATGCGTTGGGTTCAGGTAAGTGTGCGGTTGGTTTTATGTTAGGGTTAGGGGCGGTTTAAGTGAGTTAGGGTTAGGGCGCAGGTTAGGCATGTATGCAACAGTGACAAATATTGGGGTTAGGGGTGGTTTAAGTGAGTTAGGGTTAGGGCGCGGGTCAGGTGAGTGTGCGATAGTGACGGACCTTAGGGTTAGGGTTAGGGTCAGGGTCAGTTGGTAGGTATTAGTGTCTTTATAGTGACATATTAGCATTATTTGTGTTTTCAGGATTTTGAGTTTCAGGATTTTGGGTTTTCGGGATTTTGAATTTTCAGGCTTTTGGTTTCAGGATTTTGATTTTCAAGCTTATAGTGTTTCAGGCTTCTGTTAGGGAACCCCTCAAACACATCATCCAAGACTATGTGACTGGAACAACTGCCAAAGGTCTTGGAGTAAGAAGATTCCAAAGCCCTCTATGACGAGTATGAGCCCTAAGAGAATTACCTGGACTTCCAAATCTCCTTCAACCTGTTAAGGGTGTCACCAAAAGATAAATCCTTGGCAAGTGAAACTCAGAATAAGGTGCCATCTGAATCAGAATATTTTGAAGTCTGAGGGTGAAGATGTTCCACATAAGCCAATTCTACCTCATCCTCAATTCTGAAGAATTTGAGTCTCCCCAGGTGTGGGGGTCCTTTTTCCAAGGAAAATTCCTGCTACTATATCCATTTGCAGAGAAGGCTACCTGGTATTCATGAAATTCATGAAGTCCTGGGCCAGCCTGACCAAGACCTGTGAAAAGACCAGGGGAAAAAGAGGTAGTGAGATGTGACAGCTGTGGCTGGGCCACATCTGAAGGCCTCCTGGGTTTGGATGCCTCTGGCACTGGGAAAGTGAGGGCCTCAGGTCACGGGCATGCCGCTTCAACCTCTGTCTTGTTTCTGGGGATCTTCCCCCTTACAATAAACAGAAGTTATGTAGTTACTATAATGCTAGAGCCCTGTTGACCTCTTCTGTCCATCTCAACTTGTTGGTATACTAGCTCCAATTGGATCCAACAGTGCCAACTTTTAAACTCTGATCCAGGACTTGGGCTCCTTCCCTCTACCTATAATTCTCTATTCTTCAGGTCAAATTTGCTTACATATATCACAGATATATCTCTACTCCCAAAGAAAAAAGGAAAAGAGACCAGAGGAAAAAACATGGCACAGTAGAAACTGTAGTTACGAGAAGGCTACGGACAGGTTCAGTACAGCCAAACAAGTAATAATTTGTTAAGGGGGGGGCAGAGTGAGGGGAAGGCTGAAATGGACAGAAAAAAAGCAGACAATTTTATGCAAGTACATAACTTTCTTAACCAATGTCTTTTCTGTCCACCTCAACTTGTGGGACAGAGTCCTCAGCTACCATGAACCCCTGGTGAGTCTCATGGAAGTATATTTTGGTGGATGGTAAAGCCAAAGGAAGCACATGATCTAAACTGTAGGTCTAGCCTGTTACAGGAAACAAAGGTATGAAGAGTAGACTAAGTAACCACAGCACAAATATCTATTGGTACTTTGGAAAAGAAGGCTGCAAATGATGTCTGCTGTAGTACAGTGGGATATATGTTTATGAGGTAGTGACAGTCCCTTTGCTTTGTATGCAAAGTAAAACACCATCTCCCAATTTGGTCCTGGAAAAAGAGACAAAGAGCTGATCAATTTTCCTAAAAGTTTTTGTACCCTGCAAGTAAAACCTCAACTGGTGATGGAAGTCCAGTAAACATAATGTGCATTTGTTTGAAAAACTTGGGAGAAATACTGGCAAGTTAATGGTCTACTTCAGGGCAGCTTCTGAAGCCACTTTAGGAAGAAAATTAGGGTTGGTTCGAAAAGAACCCTATCATTATGGAAAATCATACAAGGTTGCTTACACGATAAAGTTTGCAGTTAAGTCTTCCAGGACAAAATTTCTGAGTTCCACTGAAGCTACTGGCTCAAAAAGGGGGTCTAGTCAGGAACTGGATCAAAAAGTAATGCCCCAAGGAGGGAGAGTCTCGCAATGGAGGTCAAAGAAAATTTACTCATAAAAAGGCCTTGGACAATTTAAGCAAAGCAACAAGGTCTCGTTTCTCCCCACAAGAAAGTTGCTGCCTAACCTGTATCTTGATGGTAGAAAAACTTGCTCCTGCAAAAACCCAAAATGGAGGTTAAAGGGTCTGAAAAAGGATCTAGAGCTTTGGTGGAAGTCCAGATTGTGAACCTTTTCCATTTACTTCTCTAGACTTTTCTAGCGGCTGGTTTCTGTGAAGACAGAATATGAAGTACAGAGGAGGAAAACCTGGTATTTCTTGACATCAATGGAACTCAAAAAAAAAAAAAAAAAAAAACAAGCGATAACATTCAGGGCTTTAATGTCCAGATGAGGCTGGATAGGTGAGAAAGAGGAGGTTCTAGAACCCAGTGAGGGGATTTCAGAGGACAAAGGAAGGGGACCCATATCAAATGATGCCAAAACAGGGGGAGATGAGAATCACTCTTGACTTGCACCAAATCAAATTTTATGGGGGAAGGTAGTAAGGCATATAGGCAACCTGGGGACAAAGTGTGGGCCACAGCATCCCTTGATGACTCTCCTTAAGGTATCAGAGCAAAGTAGCTGCTGGATTTGGTGTTGAGAGGGGGTCATGAAAAGATCACAGCAAGACTGGCTCTGGCTGATGAAAACCTCAGTAGCCACCAAATGATTGAGACATCACATGTGAGGCAGGAGAATGGACCTGTTTAGACTGCCCATTAATACACTGATCTCCCGGGGATATGCATTGCCTCTAGAAAGCCATCACCTACTGCCACACACTCAATGCTTATCAACATAAGGGATATGACTGGGTTCCCTCTTGCTTGATGTACAAGACTACTGACATGTCTGGATAAAGATCACATCTCTGGGAAGGGAGTCCTGAAAGGCCTGCAAGAGTAACAGGTCTGCCCTCATCTGTAGGCCTCTGAAGATGTCAACTTGCCCTCAAAATGCCTCTACCTCAGTAAGGAACCATCCATAGTTACCATAAAGGGGTGGGGGGTAAATGAAGTGACAACATAAAACAGCCAGCCAGAGGGGAAGACAACCACCAGTGAATATGAAGTCTGCATATTCTCATTAGACTGACCAGAAAATGCATCAGTTGATACAGCATGGATTATTGGACCTAGAAAGACAACTGCAACAACCTCATGTTGAATCTCAAATGAGGCACCAATTATTGAAACAGTCATCAACCCCAGTAAATGAAGAATCTGTCTTTCAGGGGACTGAGTCAGATATAACTTTGGAAGTCTGTTGAAGTAGGGAAAAGGACTCTGGAATCCAGAAGTTTGGCAATTGGCAATTTGAAAAGAAGTATCCCAATGGCACCATATGAATTCTATTACCTGCAGAGGGATAAACTAGAACCTTTCCATGTCGATAGGGATTCCTAGTTAGGGACACAGCTGGAGCAAGGAGGCAAGGAGTCCCTGGTCTGAACAAGTAGATCCTTCATGGAAGTGGTTAACACCCAGTCATTTACGGAGGGGAACAGTCAGAATCCCTGTCTCCTTAGAAATGTTGCAATCATTGGCATACACTTGAACACCTTGGGTGTTGTAGTGAGACCAAAGGGCAGGGCCCTGAACTGAAAGTGACTGGATTCCAACAGAAAGTGGAGGAACCTCCTGGACTGCCTCAATATCTTGGTGTGATAGGAGGCAATTTGCAGGGTCCACCAAGTGCATCCAGTCATTGTTTTTCTCTTGAGAAACAGACTGAACAGTGACCATCCGGAATTTAATTTGTTTTACAGATCAACTTAGATGACAGTGATCCATAATGGGCCTGATACTCCCATTTTTCTTTGGAAACAAAATGAGCTTTTAATAGACTCCGGATCCCAGCTGGTTTGGTGGAATCTCCTGGATGACTCACTTTTCTAGCAGTTTTGAAACTGCTTTGATTGCTGCTTACCTCTAACTGGGTGAAATGTTGGGAAGTTTTCTTTGTTTGTTTAGGGGTTTGGTAACAAAAGGAATAAAACGGCCTTTAGTTATGAATTCCTGCACCCAAGAATTTTGCGTGATGGCAGACCAGGCTTGTGGATACAGACATAAGAGCCCCCCAGCTGCCTCCAGAGAGTTACAGTGAGAGACAGCTGCTCAGGAATGCAGGAAGGAATTGTTGGTAAAGGGACATTAAACCTCCTGATGCTGCAGATCACCTCTGCCACAGGAGTGATGGCCATTAGAGTGGTTTCCTCCAGTGCCCTGGGGGTGTCAGTCTCCTGAAGTGCCTTGAGCAAAGCCCTGGGACTTCCAGAACCACAACCTCTTTCCACCCTTTTGGTTCAAAGAGAAAGTCATTAGGGGAGTGGAAAAATGGATGTCCATGGCAGTGTTTTGCTCTCTTGTTCAATTCTGGTGAGCATTTCTTTGTCAAGGCCAAACAGGTTAGACCCACTGGAAGGGGCATTCAAAAAGGATGCCTTGAAGCCCTCCAAAAATATTACAGTGGCACATCCAGGAGTGTCAGTGTAAAGCAATGCTGGTGCTTGCTGCTCTGGAAGTGTCATCAGCTGCATTCAATAGTAGGTGCATGGACACATTGGATATACAGTGTTGGGTAGTCAGCTGTGAATCCACAGTCTTTAGGATGTCTGCAGGCAAAGGTATCTGGGGAAGACAGAGCTCCTTGGTCAAGTCTTTCTGGAATCTTGTTAGGTGCGCTAAATTTAAGCACATGTAAAGCAAACGCAGCTGAAGTCTAAGTCCATTTTTCAAATTGTCCAAAGGTCTCGACTGCTTGTTAAGGAGATGGACAGTCAAACTTGCATCTGATAGCTAGTTATCTTTGTGGTTGCCATAACCACAATGGCATCTATGGTGGGACTCTTACTCCAGTGAAACCTGTTTTTATGGGTAACCTGAATCTTATTGGGCTTGCACGATATCATCTCCACCATGCTTGGTTCCTTCCATGCTGGCTGCGAGACCAAATCAGTGAGCTCAAGGAAGTAGAAGAGCCAGCCCCAAAAACCTCAAGGAATACAGACTCCTCCTCGAAGGGAACACTGGTGGACCAACACCCATGTATCTTTGGTTCTAGGACATTTCTAAAGGAGATTTCTTCCAAAAGAGGTATCTTGGGGCTTCCTCAGAGTCAGTACCTTCAGTGAGACACTCCTGAGGAAGTGTAGATGACTCTTACCGCTTCCTATGTTCCTCTATATTGGGAGGCTGCGGAGAATGCACAGAAGTGGAAGGGGAACTTGCAGCCTCCCAATATAGAGGAACATAGGAACTGGGAGGCTGCAGGGAATGCGCAGAAGTGGAAGGAGAACTTGCTTGGTAAGTGTTCCTGAGACTTTAGGAAGTTGACTGTCCCTGTCGAACAGGATGATGTGAAGCAGCAGATAGAGGGGATCAGGATGGGCTGAAGTGCAAATGAGAGACCTCTTTTTAGATCTTGAGAGAACCCTTTCAAAGGCCTTGAACAACAAAGTTGAAACATGCCCCAAGGAAGGCCCTCTGGTATCTGAAAGTCCCAAACGAAGGACATCACAAGATCTGATCCAAGTAGACTCCAAAGCAGCGACTGGAGCCAAGCTGTCCAGAGCTGAAGCATCCACAGGGAGGGACAGTTCTAACAGCCGTGGAGTTAACCCTAACCCTCAGACTCCATTTTCTCGGCACCAAGACCCCTTGAGATCAGACAGTCAGATTTGAGTGGGTAAGAGACACTATCTGAGTTGAACCAAACTATGCAACTGCAAATACTTTGATCCCTAACCACCAGATCCAAAGATCAGACCTGAGAATGAGAAAAAAGGGGCGGGGTCATCAGGGCTGAGCCCAATACCTCCAGAGCAGGAGGTGTCTGGAAGAGCCCCATCTAGATTTGGGTCCCCTCAAACTTCCATTGCATCTTGTCGACATCTGCTTTAGGCAGGCTCCTCAAAGGCTGAATGAACCTTAAGTAAGATGCTACCCAAAAGGGGCCTGGAGGATTGATGCAATGATATCAGTTGGAAGACCACAGACCAGATGCAATGGGTTGGTTGGCTCTAGAGAGAACCTTGGAATCAGAGTTGGGGATTGGATCCATATAGGTTCCAAATAATGACTGGATCCAATAACTTTGGAACCTTATCAGTTGGATGCGAAAGCCCTGAAGCCCAAGGAGATATTTTCCTAGCCCTTTCCTTATCTTTTTCCTTTTGTCTTTATCCTTTTGTCTTCATTTTTCTTCTAGATTACTTAGGCTTGTCCTCATATTTCTTACTTAAAACTCTACTTTCTTAGAAGGGGAGCCAAAAGCCAAAGTAGAGGGGATGATTCTTCCCTTGTGTCAAGGAGAAGACCCTCTAACACCAATTAATTGCACCTACTTGAAAGGGCTTTTACCCCAGAAGAGGCATAAGAAAAATTCACATCAAGATGAGCCACCCATAGACAATAAACAGACAGAATGGAGATCCTGTGTGGGCTGGGATCTTGTCTTCCCAAGTGGTGCACTTTTTAAATCCCCAAAACCTGCTCATTTATGGTGTGATACACAAGACTAAGATCATAAGACTATACCCAAAAACAACCCACTGGAGAGCAGGAATGCAAGGATTACCAGTAACAACAAAAACACACACAAAAACCTTAATTGTTGCTAACAATTTCACACACACAAACACACACACAAACACACACACACACAAGCACACACACACACACACACACACACACACACACACACACACACACACACACACACACACACACACACACAAACACACAAGCACACAAACACACACTCACAAACACACACAGCAGCGAACATGATCTTGGGTACTGTAAGAGAGAGGAGAATTATGGGTAGAGGGGTGCAAGAGTCTAAAACTTGCCAATGTCAGATCAGATATACCCAAGAGTTGAGGAGGATGGATATGGCATCGGATCCAAAGGTATACAACCCTCATCCTCTGTCACTAAAATGTGGCAAGGCTAGTGTCAGACTGTGAAATAAGGGCCTTCGGAGGAGTTGCACCTGAGGACTCTGACCAAAAAGGCATCAGACTAGGGGCTACAACGGCACCTCACCTGGATACACCCCATCATTCTTGATCAAAAGCCTGGACAAAGAAATACCCTCAGAATCCCAAACATTCTTCTTCAGATACTTATCACTTCGCTTTTCTGGAATGAGAGCCAAGAAACTGACGGATGCTGAGGCATGTGACAGACCTGCCTTTTACTCCTTACTAGACTCCAAATTCAACTGAAGGGACTTGGCCCCTATGCTTAATTGTCTTAGAATAGAACCCTGCACAATACTGACAGAAAAACTGGGTTGATGGCCTAGACAAAATAGCCAACCCAAATAAAAAATTTTGTGGAGTATCTGCTTCCTGCAAGAAAGACATTTATTTTCTTGACCATTAACAAGAAAAAAAGGTCCCCAACAGGGTGCTTAACTGAAGGCATCTGGAACTCTGGTGACTGAAGCTAAATGACTGACTACACAAAATAAACATTGTTGAGCATTGGACTACACTGCTAGAAAAATGGCAACTGGCTGATGCCCATTTTATACCCTGACGTCTGGACATCTGTCAGCTGGAGAAATGGTGAAAAAGCTGTGGTAGGATGGCCATGGACTTCTGCATGGAGGAATACCTAAGAATCAGTACTGCAAAGTTGACTACAATGAACATCTAAATTGTCCCATCACAGTACTGTATTGTGAGGTACCATGAAATGTCCACTTACAGTAATACATTGAAAGCTTCCAAGAAATGTCTAATTTATAGTATCATGCTAAGAGAGTTCAAAGAAATTATCAGCAACATTCTATAAGATTCCAGTATATCAGCCAAAGTACCAAGCTATGACATGCCATTAAATGATCCACAGAATAATGTTCAGAGATTCTGAGAAACGTCCAACCATGTCATTGTGTTGTGAGATACCATGAAATGTTGCATCAATGGACTGTTGTAACAAAAGGTGAAAATATTTCAGTTTAGAAGTGACTAAACCCCAAACCTCATAGGACACTACAACACATCTGTGAATATGGCTCAATCTCTTTGCCCCCTTCCAGGTTTCATAAGTTGAAATTAAAAACAGCCAACATGCACTGTTTCTTCCTTCTTGTATAAAAATAGAATTTATCAAACTATTAACAGTTCTTCAGTTGGCAGATCTAAGAGACTCTCTAAGATACCCTCTCTGTGGGAGGAACAGACACCTTACTGAAGTTTCCAGTAGTTTATTCAGTTAAGTAGGTAGATGGATAAGTGTTCTTGTTGTAATATTAAACAGTTCTTCATATATTTCCCATTGGAATAAAATATCAGTGCACCTATTCAGAAAAAAAACACTGCTATACACATTTCACAAAAATAACCAGAGCTTTATATTGAAACTTTTCAGAGAAAATACTCCCCTTCTTGCTGCATCTGAGTCTAAAACAGAAATTAGGGTCCAAAAGTTAAAGATGTTTCTGATGTTTCGCCATAGTGGAAATTTGCTCTCAGAAAGGGACAGATTATAGCTAATAAATTATTTTTTTAAACAGCTCATAGGAAGTTACTAGGCTATTGGCCCTGAGGCCCTTATAAGCCTAGCCAAGAGTTTAGCCCATGTTTAGACCAATCAGCACCCGATGCCCCTGTCCAGCAGGGAAAACCAGTCAATATATCTTTGCCAAAGGGTTTTATTTTGGTCATAAACTGCAAGGTAGCAGTCCATGTGGACACTGTATGGTTTGTAAAATGGTTCTCAAAACCAAGAGTTTTATTTTAAACAGATAAAATACATGAAATGTATTATTTCATTACTTGTGATACAGAATGGATTATGCATCTTGCTACATATACTTGTTCTGCTTTTTATGTTGGAAAGATACTATGCCACTTTAAGATGCCTATTTTTGAACATTTATGTGATATTAAATATAATGCGTCAAAATGCTCTATATAAACATTTGTTACAGTATTCAGGAGCTTTGTTTGAATGTATTGTGACTGACAAGATTTGTAATTCCTAATAAATTTGTATGACATGACTATGACTATTTTTCAAATCATGAAAAGTTTTGGATTACTAAATTGGGAGTTTTATTTAAGCCAGGATCAAATAAAGGTTTTCATTAAATGAGAAACTTTTTGAAATGCATTGTATAGCTTTTACTACATGAGGACTTGTGAGCATCAGTACATGCCAAATGTGTACGTCTAGTATCCACCTATCCCATGGGACCATTGTTAGAACAGGCTTGACATAAATATAGGATTAGAAATGCAGCCATATTAAAGCATTATATGTTTTACATGCAGTTTAAGTTAAGTGCAGTTTCAACAGAAAGGAATGCTTATGCGTCAGTGAAGGATACAAATGAACTCAGAGAACCTTCAGGCCAAAGTACTGATAGGAATGAAACATGCTAACAGAACACGCATAACATTTGGTACTAACAGATCTTTAAATGATACAAGGACTGGAAACCATTTATCCTTGACATATGGGTTCAGTTCCGATATTGGAGCATACTTGGCCATTACTACAGCTTGCGCTAACCAAAATCTCTCGAGCTTCACCTCTATCCATAATCCCTCTCTCCCAATTACCTCAGATCAAATTTGCAGATTAGACATAAAGTGATAGACAAAGCCTCAATGAAAGCCATATCTGCTAAGCCTTAAAGATTACCATAAGAGCCAAGTACATTATCCATTCCACCAAAAAGAGTCTTCAAAGTCCAGGGGTTGGAGGGAGGGAGGGGAGTCCAGGATAAATGAAGATGGACAACACAGATGGAATGCTATGGTAAGTACATAAATTCTGTATCTTTTGTTGTCAATTTTCATTTTATCCTTGACATATGGGGAAGAGTCCTCAGCTATCTTAGACCTTGGTAGGACTCATGGAGGGATATTCCTGAGCACTACTGAACTGAAAGATGCTCTTTCCATAGAGACCCAATTCAATTTGTAATGAGTAAAAAAGGTATGGGAAGAAGCCCAAGTAGCTGCTGCACATACGTCATCCACTGAAGCGCTAGGTTAGAATGCTGCTGAAGTGCTAACAAATCTTGTAGAATGTGCCTTCACAGGTTTAGGCAAAGCAATTTTCTTTTTGTCATACATAAAGGAAATGCAATCCTTGAGCCATACGGCTAAGATCAACTTGCAGACTTGAAAAGGAGACAGTTGGTCAGATTTTCTGATGGCCTTAGTCCTATGAAGATAAAATCATAATGGTCATTCACCTCTGTTTGAAAAGTTTGAAAACAATACAAGCAAATGAATAATCTGATTGATGTTAGACTGACACTACTTTAGGTAGAAAGGTTGGATTTGTTCATAAGAAAACAATATCTTTGTGAAAAATCAGATAAGGTGGTTTACATAAGGCTTGAATTTCTGAAATTCTTCTAACAGAGGTTACTGCCATCAAAAATAACATTTTCCATGGCAAGTACTTTAGATCACAGTCTGCAGATGGTTCAAAAGGGAGAATGTACAATGGTTTGCAACCCTAGGTTTAGGTCCCAAAGTGGAGAAGGGTCTTTTGAAAGGCGGTTTCAGAAAAAGTGTCCATGCCCCTTTTAAAAATTACGTACAAATTCTGAGAAGCCAAGGAATGTTCTTCCAAACCATCATGGAAATTTGAAATTGCTGCTAGTTGTATTCTTATGGTACAAGAGGAAGCCCCTGCATTGAATGGAGAGGCTAAGAAACCTAAAATATTATCAGTAGAAGTGGAAAATGTGTTGATATCCCTTTCAAGAGCCTAGTAATTCTTTTCCATTTAGTAGTATACAGTTTCTGGGTGGAAGGCTTATGAGAAGCTATGAGAATTTGGCATACTGGGGAAGAAAGTTAAGATGCCTGGCAACTAGTGGAACTGGAGAAACCATGTTGTCAGCTTGAGGTTCAGAATGTCTGAATTAACTAATCTGTCTGGAGCTAGGTCCAGATTCTAAGATCATTGAATTAGACAAGACCAAAGAAAGGGGAATCAGATCTGTCAAGGCCAAAATGGAGCAATAAGGATTACTTTGCTCTACAAACAGAGTGCTTTCTGTACAAATTTTAGAATTAGAGGTATCGGGGGAAAGGCATATAGGAGTCCAGAGGGCCAAGTGTGGATAAGAGCATCTCTTGGTGACTTCTCCAGAGAGGGAAATCAGGGCAAAGTAGTTACTGCACTTGTGACCTATTTGCCTCTCCCCTAAACAAGGCTGGCCCCACTGATGGAAATTTTTTCCATCACTTTTGGATTCGGACCACTCATGCTCAGACTCATTTGACCGCTACTCTTTTATATGCTTCGCCTGTATTTATTAACCTCAGGAAAACTAAGCTGGTAAAACTAGAAGCCTGCTAAAATAAAATAGCTAGATATGCAACAAACTCTGCAATGAGATCACACCATTGCTCTGCTCTAAGGAAACTAAACTGGTTAGAACTTCCTCATCTCCTACACTTGTCTCAGCTTAACATGGCTTACAAAATCTTCTACCTTTCTGCAAAAACTCCATCATTCCATGACTTGCTAGAGCCCTATTCCTGTGGCAGAATGTTGCGGTCAAACAATAAGCCCCTCATACAAATTTCAACAGCACACAATTGTGCTGGAGAGTCCACCTACTCTAATTATATTGCTAATATTTGGAATTCTCTACCTAGTAATATCCATTAACTAAATTTAAACAAACACTAAAAACCCACCTTACCACTAAATGGCTCTGTTCTTGCTCTGCCCCAGACTAAAAAAACCCTTCAGACTCTTTACTTTACTTAACAGCAGTTTTATTTACATTTTTTTGTTCTATGTGGAGCTTTTGTCCCCGGGCCTCTGCTGAAAATGGACATTTCATCCAGTCAGACTTTCCCGGTAATCAAATGTAAAAATAAAATAAAAATAAAAATAAATGATGCTGGAGAATACATCTGCTCAGTTTATCTGCTATCACACTGGAACTCCACAGAATGTGCATTGCTATCAGAAAGTGGTTGGAAGAGATTGTACACTGCCACACTGAGTGCTTCTCGACAAAGGAGGTAAGATTTGGTTCCTCCCTGTTTGTTGATGTACCAAACTACTGACATTGTCCGTTTGAACTGCAATTGTTCACAAAGGAAGAGATGCTTGAAAGGCTTGCAATGATAAAAGCACCACTCTTAGTTCCAAAACAATGATGTGCAAGTTGGCCTCTAAGGGGGGACCAAGTGCCTTGGACAGTCTTGCCCAGAAAATGCCCCCCACTCCACCTCGGAGGCATCCGTGGTCACTAAGGCCTTGGATTCTGGGAGGACGAAGAGGCAGCCCAGGAGAATTTTTTTGGAGTGAACCCACCAAGTAGATCCTTCCTGCAATGACTAGTGATCCGAATCTGGTCCGACATGGGTTGGTATAGCATAGACCATTGAGATGCCAGTAGCCACTGTAGAATTTTCATTTGATTCCTAGCTAGGAGAACTAGTTACTGTCACTGCCATAGAACCTAGAACTTATAAAATTAGTCATGCAGGTATCTTCTTGCTGTGGATTATTTTCTGAACCTGAGTTATGATTTTTTGAAGTCTTACTGGAGGAAGGGATGCTATGGTTGTTGCATTTGGTACTGCCCCTATAAACTCTAAATTCTGGGTTGGAACTGGTTGAGATTTTTTGTGATTTACAGTTACTCCTAGGTACGCACAGGTCTTGAGAATGTAATCCCTTGCCTCTATCAACTGATGCCTTGTCAAAACGGTAATAAGCCAGTCATCCAAGTAAGGAAGCACTCTGAATCCTTGCAGTCTCAAGTGAGCTGCTACTGCCCCATACATTTGGTGAATACCCTGGGGGCTGTGGTGAGACCAAAGGACAGCTCCCTGAACTAGTAATGACTGGCTCCCAGCCAGAAACGGAAGAACTTTCTGGACTGCTTGTCCATTTTTCTGGAGTAATACGCATCCTGAAGCTCTGTCGAGCACATCCAGTTATCTATTTAAAAAAATGGAAGAATGGACTGTACTGTGACCATCTGGGATTCTGTTTGTCAAACTGATTGGTTCAACACACTGGGACTTCTTGGATGACCCTTTTGTCTAGCAGTTTTTGAATTTCAAAAACTGCTGGTTACCTCTGACTGTGTGGAACATCAGGGATTTGTTTGCATATGGGAAAGATGGGAAAAAGGTATGGTATAAACTCTGGATATGATCTGTTGCACCCAAGAATCTGTTATATTCAGCCAGGCATTTTGGTGAAAGGATAAGCATCCCCTGACTGCCTCCAGAGGAAGACAATTGGGCCTCCTTTCAGGAACGCTGAAAGGGTTTACCTGGGAAGGAGTCCCTGAAGCCCTGGTTCTGCGGATCACCTCTGCCTCGTGGACAGCAGCTTCCATTGCAGTCCCCCCCCCCCCCCCTGCTCCTGGCAGAACTGGTAACATGTGCGTCTTTGAAAGGCATTTTGGATATTTTGAAACATCTTTGGGGTGTGGAAAAATGTATACCCACAGCAGAAAGGACCTTACCATCCTTCTTACACCTGGATAATAATGTCTCTTTAACTTTTGGGCCAGAGATAATCTGTCAAAAGGTACACCGATTAAAAAAGACTTAAATGGTTTCACAAAGTCACATAGGAGCATCCAGGTGAGTTTCCTTATGGCTACACCTGAACCCGTCACTCTGGTGGTCCCTTTGACTGCATGCAAAATGAGCCTCATGGACGAGTTTGACACAGACTCCAGGGTGGCCAACTGGGAAGCAACCTTCTCTTGGACTCCCTCAGTAACAGGTCCTGCCAGGGTATCCGATAACTCCTTGATCAGATCCCTTTTGAAGTCTGCTAAAATATGCCAGGAAATCTGAAGACCTTAAGGTGGAGGTCAATGAAGCATAAACTCGCTTCCCAAATGTATCCATCACCTGTGACACTGTTGGGTAGATGGATAGATGAACTCTCCCCTCAGTGAGTTCCTTTTTTGTGGCTTCAGGTGTAAAATTTGCCTGTGCTCTTGGGGATGGGTTCAATGGTGTCCAGAGCCTTCCATGCTTGTTGAAAAATCAACTGAATGAATTTCAGTGGGCAGAGTCACCCAAGAAGTAGACAGGTGAGTACCGAAAGCCTGCAATTAAACAGATTCCTCCAAGGAAGGGTTTTGGGACTTCCAGTCAACCCTCTGTTTCAAACTTTCTAGGACATCTCCAAAGGAGACATCAGGAAGTGACCTAGGGGACCCTTCCCCTTTATCAGAATCAGTGTCTTCTGTGATAGATTCATGTACAGAATCCAAGTGGTTCCTCTTGCATTTCTTCTGAGGAACCTCCTTAGGGGGATAGTCTGGAGAGGTATCAGAAGATGACAGAATCTGTGTCTGAGATTCCTGTGGTTTTGGCAATGGCTGCCCTAATGGAAAGACAGGTTGAATAGCTGGGTGTGAGAAAGGTATCTGCTCCAAGGAGGAAGGGCCTGACTGAGTCACTGTAAGAGACAAGGTCCTGTCCCCATTGCCTTGAAGGCTGGCCCCCCTGAAGAAGGAAGGAAACCTAGAAGAGAGAGATTGCATCGGAACCGTGGTCACTACCCGCTCAGAAGAAACAGCCCCCTGAGACAGAATCTGGAGCCAAACTGAACTGTGCTAATGCTCCAAGGTGCAGGGACAGCTCCCAAAAAGTTGGATTGAAATCCTGCTCCTCTGAGCCAGGGTGGGGAAGATATGGCCCCAGGAGGTCTCCAGTGCCGAAGTAACCAAAGAACTCAGGGCAATACCTGGTTCGGAAGACAGAGAGATTTCCAGAATTGATACAATTAATGCTGGATGACTCGGGGCTGTAAACTGTGAAGCCTCGGAGGTGGTCAAAGGAGAAGTGGTTAAAGGGATGAATAACAGTTCAGCTCTTGAGCCCATAGGGGCCAAAGCCAAAGGGGGCTCTGTAAAACCTCACCCACAAAATGTTATTCACCAGTCTCTCCACATCATTTTATTCACCAGTCTCTCCATACTTTAAGGCTTTACAAACGCATTCTATGGACACCTACAGGAATGCATGGATCGTGCTATCCCAAATAAAACCAAGACTCACTCCTCCAAAGGCAGGAGACCTGTCTGGTGGACCCCAGCCATAAATAAGCTATACAACAGAAGGAGGAAGCTACTACATGATAGAGCAAAATCCCAAAAAGGGAAGGCATCTCTGATCAGTACTAGCAAGAAACTACGATCCCTCATAAAATCATCTAAGGCCAACTTCGAAAGAAAAATTGCACAAGACGCTAAAGATAATCACAAGGCCTTCTTTAGTTATGTCAGGAACCTGGGTGGCAACTCCCAGGTATGCTCTGAGTTAGTACAAAATGACAAAACATACATTGAACCCACAGACATTGCCAACATCCTGACAGACAGGTTCAGTGCAAATACCCCCCCCTTCCCCCCCAAAAGAGCAAATGTCTATCCCAACAGAGTGTAGCCTCCCTGACATCACAGATGCACAGGTGAGAGCTGCCCTCTCCAAAGCAAAAAACACAGCATCAATGGGACCAGACGGTGTCCCAGGCTGCGTCTTACACAAGCTCCAAGAAGAACTGAACCCTCACATAAAGTCACTGTTCAATCTCAGCCTTACTACAGGATATGTACCCAAGGAATGGCGTACAGCAACAGTGGTCCCACTCCACAAAGGTGGTGCCACAACGGACCCCGGAAACTATTGCCCTATAAGCCTGACTAGCCTGGTCTGCAAAACTATAGAGTGTATCATCATGGAACTCATAAACAAAGACATTGAGAACCTCCAAACACTGGTTCCTACCCAATTCGGCTTTTTTAAGGGCAGATCTTGCCTCTTGAACCTGGTCGACTTCTTTGTAACAGTCACCAAGGCCACAGATGAAGGGAAGGTAGTCCACACAGCCTACCTGGACCTCGAAAAGCCTTCGACACAATACCCCACTCGGGCATCATAAATAAGCTCACCAGCTTAAATATCAACCCCTATGTCACAAGATGGGTTGCAAACTGGCTCAGGTATAGAACCCACATGGTCAGAATTGCAGGTGCTATGTCAGACTCTAAACCAGTTACATGTGGCATCCCACAAGGCTCAGTCCTGGGACCTCTCTTGTTCGGTATATATTTCTCTGAGGTACAGGCTAACACGGGAGGACAATGGCTGATCAAGTTCGCAGATGACTGCAAACTGGGTGCCATAATCAACTAGCCATGGCCTAAAGCTAAATGCCAAAAAGTGCATAGTCATCCCCTTTGGGAAAAACAAAGTGCCCACAAATTACCACATAGGTGGTAATCCATTAAGTACGGAAGAAGTAATTAGAAATTTGGGGACCCAAGTAGATACCAATCTCTCCTTTGACAATCACGTTGCCAAAGTGGTTACAAAGACCTTCTATATAGCCCACCTTATCACAAAAGGGTTCACATCCAGATCAAGAGAGGTCATTGTGCCCCTCTACTCATCACTCATCAGGCCCATAATTGAATACAATGCCCCATTTGGGATGTACCTTACCAGACACCTGCAGCAACTGGAAAGACCCCAAAAGTACCTCACCAAGAGGATCAAGGGACTCAAACAGATGCCCTATGCAGTTAGGCTAAAGAAACTCCAGCTCTACTCAGTTGCTTACTGCCTACTCAGAGGCAATCTGTGCCTGACGTATAAAGCCATGTCCAACCCAGAATTAATGGACATGCTCCAACTCAGAAAATCCAAATCCCTCAGAGCTACATGCTCCAGGGACTTAAACCTCAGCACAGAAATAAATAGGACATGCTGGAGGGACAGATTCATATCTCAGAGGCTTCCCTCACTCTGGAACAAAATCCCAATCCATGTTAGGCAGAGCCCCTCAATGACCCTCTTCAAGAGAAATCTTGACAAGTGGATGGGAGATCGTAGGTTTGCCCCTGGGATCTCTTCTGTGTCCCTACTAGACAGAGGCACAATAAACTAACCTTAAAAGGGCTATCTTCTGTGACCTACTATACAGAGGCACAGTCAACTAATCTAAAAGGGTGGCGAAAGCCAAACACACTCTGGCTAGGCTTATAAATGCCCTATGGCAGATAGCCTAGTATCAACCTATGAACCTATGGAATGGACTGATGACAGGGAGGGTGATTTTGGTCTTTGAATAAAAACTTTGGGTACCTCACCCACAAAGGGTTCGATAGATGGGTAGTAAGTTGCTCTGGGTAAAATTTCATGTTGCCTATATCCAATGTAGTCGGAATCGATAAAAAAACTGAAAGGCAAATTTTCTTGTGCCAAAGCCTTCTGCAGCAAGGGTTTTGACCACCAAATGGTGGATTGGTGCCAGTAAGTTTCCTAGTATTGAAGTCTTACAGCCACAGTCCATCAGTTCCGAGGAACATTTAGGAGCAGTGGATTTATTGCTTCTTAGATGTCAGTACTGATGAAGACGTTGGTACCAACAAACTCCTCTTTTTGCCTTTCTCCAAACAATACTATAAATATATGAAAGGGAAGAAATATCTGTTTTACTTTTGTCTACAGCAGATATGGCCTCTACAAAGGTGTAAGGGATTAAGACTTTCAAAATCAATTTGTTTCTCCTTTCAACAAGTGCTCTATGTCCAAAACCATTGCAAATACTGCAGTCCTCCTGTAAAATGTACAGTACCCAAATAATAGACACATAACAGATGTAAATTGGAAAGAGGTATCTTATGGCCACACTTCTAGCATTTTTTGAAGCCAGAAGGGGCCTTAGTTTTCCATTCATAAAACAAAAGGGCGGGAAAGCACACACACTGCACTCATGTGAAAGGGGGATAGAAAAGTATACTCAAGACAAACTAGAAAAGAAATCAGATTTTTTTTTAAACTGGAAAGGGGAGAAAGGAGAGATGGAAAGAAATATCAACAATGATAGTTAAAGAGTACACCAAAGTGTACAGAAGAGGGCTAACAATGATAGCAGAGAATACACCAAAGTGTATGGAAAGGGGACAGTGATCACTAGTTAAAGGGTAGTGGGAATGACCACAGAAAAAAATAAACTTGAAGAAAACTATCCAAGAAAGGCAAACTAAGAGCTCTGGTGAACGCATCTGTCTCGAAAAGTGGCAAACGAGATCTGGGGTAATTGGGAGATAAGGACTATGGGTAGATGTGAAGCTCAAGAGCTTTTGGTCAGTGAGAGCTGTAGTAACGGCAGAGTCAGATTCGATATCAGAAATGAACCCATATATCAAGGATAAAATGAAAACTGACATCAGATTAAATCACTATCAACAAATCTACAATGTGTACAGACTTTTACTCTAAAAGTTGCAAGATGGTTTGACACAAACCTATTTCACACTTGTTCAGCACAGCTCTGGATAATTAAAAGATAAATACATTCATTCCAGTTCTTACAACTATTCTCTAAGCCATAGTGGACTTTCAGAAAGTTTTTTCTCATAGGCAGTCACAGACCATCTTAAGGGCTACTCTGGCTTGTCAAGGGACTCAACAACCTGTATGACTTCTTTGGCACTGGAGGGAGCAAAACTCTGCGATATAAACTAGGCCTCCTTTTCTTTTCAGGTTGGCAAGTTTATTAATAGAAGGGTCAGAAGTGGCTGGGGAGGAGGAGGATCACACAAGCCCTCCACAGACAGTTTGCTTCAGGACATTGTCATGTATAAAATATACAATTTGGGGTCTTTTCTCCTCAGGCCTCCAATGAAAAGGGGGTTCTGTGCCCAGCCAGACCTTCCCAGTCAACAAATTCAATCAATAGATAATCAACCAACCAGGTCATAAGCAGAATGACCAAACAGCATATCCCACAAGCAACTGCCATCCAGAATTATGTTTCTGAACTCTTCTTAAAGTAGTACAGTCCCAGTTATTCCCTCTTACACAAGCAGACACCTAAACCTGTGACATAGCCAAGGTGTCAGCAGAGTCAAGATTATATCAGGACATATAGCATCCCACTGTGAAAGCTGTGGTCAGGGACTCACATATATACTCCTTGAGCCCAAACTCTAGGACACCTTCTATCTTCTCCAGCACATTCCTAGCCAGGTTCACTTGAAAATGATACAGGCAAAAAAGAACAGCTGAGCAACCTAATTCAAGATGGCAGAAAACTAAAACCTTTCCTCAGACCTGTCTAGAAGGTCTGCTCTGACTTCTTATCTGGTAGCAAAGTGGTAAAATGAAGTGGTCTCTGGGGTTCTATGCTGCGAAGAAAGCATCATAATGAAATTAGCAATGGGTTGCCTGCTGAGGTGCTCTGTCTACTTCCTAAAAGGTGCCAGCTTTTGGGGATGAAGTCTAGAGTATCTGGGTGTCACTGGGCATCCCTACTGACAAACTCCAGGGACAGCATGCTCCACAGCTCCTCAGGCTTCTTTTCCAAAAACTTCACTTTGTGATTTTGGGAATAGGACAAAGCGATAAGAGGCAAGACTGTACTGCACCTCATCAGCTTGATGGCATCTCCAAAGAAGAAAGGTCAACCAAACAGGAAGGGGACTCTTACCTGTCCATTTCAAAGACAATGGCTTTGAGATGGATACTGCTGGTGAGGGGGAAAAACAAACAAAAAAAAGACTCCCTACTATCTCTGGGTAGGATTTCATGCAAGGGCAAATATAAGATTGAGCTGCGCCAGGTGTCAAGGGAATCAGGAACCAATACTGGCTCAAGTACTACACAAAAACAGCATGGTGTAAGGAAAGGTCTGCCCCAGCACTATAACAGGCTTTATACCTACATCCCAAACAGTGTAATCCCATATGCACATCTCAAGTAACCAAAAAAAAACAAAAAGCTGCTTGGCATCCAGCCCTAAAGCTGCAAGTCCTAGTATGGGATGAACAGGTAGCTTTCCCCTGCTAGGCCTTGCTGACCTTTACTATTTCCCTGAGTAAACTTGTCAGCCATGTGCTTCTGCAAATCATCTGGAGATAAGACGATGCAAAATCCTTGGAATGCATCTCCCAAGCCAAAGAACTCAGTCTGCACCTTCTACTACTTGGTGTCCATGAACAGGCTCAGTTACCAGTTTAGGCCTCAAATCCTCACTAGCTGAGGGTTAAAATTCACCACCTGAAGGGCTGGATACAAAACTTAACTCAAGGAGATTCAAGCCTACATCTATCATGTCTTTATGTTGATGCTCCAACATATGCCTAGGTTTATGAGGAGGCCATCTTTCTGCTCTCTTTGTGAAAGGGTGTGTGTAATTCTTAGAGGATTTACTTGGATGTACATTAGGCCTGCACAACCACTGCAAACTGAGCAAGCTACTCTTTTTACGTTTAGGACTGAAAAGCTAGGTTGAGTTTATGCACTCAGGATAATTCTCAGCACTGCTATTTTTTGAGAAATTGCAGGCAATAACAGTGCCGGTCTTGAATGTTAACTTGAAGGATACATGATGTGGTGCTTAGGCATGCAGATGCAGGATTTTACAAATGACAGCAAATACCACAAACTGAACTGTGTGAGCAGCCAAAAAAGAAAGTGACATGTTTAGGGGCTAAACACATGCAGGTAATCAACACATTATGCTGTGGAGTGCACTAGTTGGGACCATGATGCATCTGAGTGAGGGATCTTGCTGAAAAAAGATACCAGACTCCAAATTGTGAAGTAGTACCCACCTGAGGGCTTGTCAAAAAGGACTTTAATGATGAAATATAGACAAACTCAGTGAAAGGAAACCTGGGAATTTGAAGAAATTGTAATTACCTTCATGAAAAATAGGATATCATGCTGGAAAAAAAAATGAATTACAAAAGTCTGAATATCATTAAAGCATAGAAAAGTACAGTTGTGTACACTTACCATAAATGTAGATGTTAGAGTGTATTCACTTTTGCAGTCATTACATTTGGGTAATCTGCTGGCAGGTTGCCCTCAGTCGGCCTGAATAACAAAGTCTTGGGTCCTGCATCGGTTGCTGTCTCCTCGTCCATGATATCAGATCGTCAGGGGTATAAAACATGCAGCCGACACCATTTTATTCAGTTTTTCTTGCCCCAGATGTCAGGTGCCCCCCAAATGGGGAGCATAAATATATCTATATATGTAAATATAAATAAACAGAATTATATGTAAATGCACTTTTAGCAACATATACTTTACCTTCATCTAAAAGCAAGTATACCACAAAGGCTTTAGAATATAGTGAAGGAAAGAAAAGGTATAGAAAAAGGGGGATAGCAGGTGGGTAACCCAGACTGCAACAGTGAATACACTCGAACATCTACATTTATGGAAAGTGTACACAACTGTACTATGTTCTTCGTGTTTCACTGTTGCAGTCATTACATTTGGGTAAGGCCAGTCTGGATCATTTTTGTTTTTTCCTGTCTGACTTTTAGTAAGACCTTGGAGAGAAGAGGCAGAGGGGGAAAGGCATAGACTGATAGATTTTTCCAACTGAAGGATAGGGCATCCATTTTCCATGCTCTCCTGTGATAGGTTCTTGTGCAGAATTTGTCGAGCTGATAATTCTGGGGAGAGGCAAACAGATCTATGTCTGGGATCCCCCATTTCTGTGTTAACATGAAAATTTTTGGATCCAGTTTCCATTCGTGTGGGTCCATAAGATTTCTGCTTAGGTCGTCTGCCAGAGTATTCTGTTTTCCTGGAAGGAATTGAGCTTGAAGATGTATTTGTAAGTCAAAGCTGTGTTCCACAATGCCATGGCTAGTCTGCAAAGGGGGTAGGAATGTGTACCCCCCTGCTTGTTTATGTACCACATAACCGTAGTGTTGTCAGTCTTTATCAGTAGCTGTCCTGGGTGAAGTAAGTCCTTGAAGGCTGTCAGAGCATTCTGAACAGCTAGCATCTTCTTCCGGTTGACATGCAGATGCATTTGATTTGGGCTCCATTTGCCCTGAATGCATCTCCCCACCAGGTGGGCCCCCCCAAGCATAGTCTGATGCGTCTGTAGTTAGGGTTTGGGTGGCAGGGGGTAGAGAGAATAATAGCCCCTTGTTTTGGTGACATGTCTTTGCCCACCAAAGAAACTCCTGTTGTAGGCAAGGAATGAGAGGAATAACTGTTTCCAGACTGTGACAATGTTGTCTCCATAAACCTTTTAAGTAGCATTGTAATTTCCTCATATGCAGTCTCGCATATGGAATTAGTAGAATGCAGGATACCATGAACCCCAAAGCCGGCAGAAGTTGTCTTGCAGATAACTGGGTTTTTGTTGTCATTTGTTTGAAGTATGTTGTCAGTTGCCTTTGTTTGTCTGGCGTGAGGTGAGCCATCTGGGAAGTTGTATTCAAGCTTGCACCCAGGAATGTAATTATTTGAGAGGGTACCAGTTGGGATTTCTTTTCGTTTATTGTGTACCCTAGGCATGTTAGAAGTCTTTTTACAAATGCCAGATGTTGAAGAAGAGTGTCCTTGTCCTCTGCTTGAATGAGACAGTCGTCCAGATAAGGATAAATTTGTATGCTTCCTTGTCTGCAGAATGCAATTACTGGTGCCAGGCACTTTGTAAAGACTCTGGGCACAGTAGATAAGCCAAAGGGCAGTGCAGAGAATTGGTAATGCAAAAAACCTGCCTTGAAGCTGAGGTATCTTCTGCATGATTCCCTTATTGGGATATGCAGGTATGCTTCTTAAGTCTAGAGTCACTAACCAAGCATTCCTGTCCAGCATAGGCAGTAGCTGTTGTAAAGTCAGCAATTTGAATTTTGGAATGTCCAGGAACATGTTCAAAATCGATAAGTCCAGTATTGGATGCCAGGTATTGTCTTTTCTGGGTACCAGGAAAAGTCTTGAATAAAAACCTTGTCCTTTTTATTTTTCTGGCACTGGTTGAATAGCCCCCATATCCATGAGGGACATAACTTGTTTCTGAGCCTCTGCCCACTGATTTTGTGGCAGATCTGGGCAACTGTTTGGAATTGGCAAAGCATGGAAATGAAATATGTACCCCTGGGATACTATGTTTAATACCCACTTGTCCTGGATAATTAACTGCCAATTTTGAGCAGGAAGTGCTAGTTTTCCCTCCAAGGGGGCTGCCAAAAGATAAGTGCTTGGTGCAGGTAGAGGGATGTCATTGAGACTGCTTACTGTAGGGTTGTGCTTTGTTTCCTCCAGATTTGGAGGTGGAGGCACCCCATTGCTTTGATCTGTAAGAACCCTGTGATTGTTATCTGGAGCCTTTTGAGTGCCTGGATTTGCCTTGAGTGGCTCTGTTGGACACAGGAAAGGACCAATTTTTAGTAGGCCAGTGTCTACTGAACCTGGGTGGCTGCACTTATAAGAAATATTTTACAGTTTGCATAGATTTAGCTTTGTCTTCCATTTTCTTTAAAACTTCTTCTGCCTTATTACCAAACAGAGTATCATGCTGCAAGGGGGGCATCCAACAATTTAGCTTTAACATGATCAGGTAGATTTTGCTTCTTGAGCCAGGCATGTCTTCTAATCACAGATCCAGTAACTACGGCCTTGCAAGAGGCCTCCAAAGATCAAAACCACATTGCAAAGTATGCTTTCCAATCTGTTCTGCTGAATGTAATAATTCCTGTAATTCTTTATTTTCCATACAATCAGAAATCAACATCATTTTCTGTCTCAGTAAGCCCATAACATGCTGTTGATATTTAAGCATATGAAACTGGTAGTTTAAGGCCCTAATTGCCAAGGTTGCAGACGTATAAACCTTCTTTCCCCATCTATCCAGCGCCCTGGAATCTCTATCAGAGTGGGTAGGATTTTTGGCTGTAGAGGCCCTTGCACCCTTGGGACCCTGTGAAATAGTTTCAGGATCAGCAGCAGGATTTTTGAATAGAAATTTGTGGGAGTCAGGAACCCTGTAATGTCTGTCTGACTTACTAGGAGCCGGAGGTAGGGAATCAGGAGACATGCTAGATTCCGAAAACACAATGTCTAATACAGGAGGTATTGCCAAAGGCCTATGCTGAGGAAAAAGAAGGAAATCCCCAAGTCTCTTTTTTGATTCAGAGAAGTCCTGACTCTCCCAGTAAAAATGTTCCCTTAAAGTATGCAAAGTTTCTCCAAATAGTAATCCTCAGGAGGAGATGCAGACGGGATGGATTCTTCTGCATCAGAATCCTCATAGGGTGTAATAGAGAATTCCCGATCAGAAGAAATGGAAACCTGATCTGAAGATTCATAACCAGCGCCTTGCCTAGGCCTCTTAGCAGGGGGGGAGGGTTGGGAACCCCTGATCAAGGTAATTAAGTCCTCAGCCATTTTGATAATCTGTTTTTTAGGCATAGGTGCCTGAACACGTGGCTCATGCGTCAGATTTTAGACATAGAAGATGTTTTCGATCTTGTTTTTGAGGCGGACGTCAGTTTAATGTAAAAATGTTGAGGCCTGAAAACACCCTCAAAAGCCAGTGCTTGCTCAGTGGCTCCGGACCCATTCAAGGGACAGACATGCACGGGTTCAATACTCCGAGAAGCTCGCAGCATACCGGACTCTGAATGGATCTCGGTAGAGGCCTTCAACTCAAAACTAGCAGGTATCAGGGGCTGCGTAAGCGCCTCACTGAGTACCGGCGAACAGGCGACTGGCTTAGGAGAAGCTTCGTTGTCAGTTTTGGACCTCGACGGTCTGTCTTGTCTTTTTCTTTGCATTTTTTGTGAACTCCAGTAGTCGGATTGCTAACTGACGACATTTCAGGATAATTAATCTTGATCCAAAATATTTAGAAGCAAAAATATACAGACGCTTAATTGTGCATTGGTTAAGACAGCAAGGCACGTTATGGTCTGGGCCTAGGCAAGGAATACAGTACAAATGAAAATCCTTACGAGGTATTTGCTTTCCATAAGTAATGCAATTATTAACTTTTACTGACATCGGTAAGGAGCAAGAAAATGTTTCCCCAATGGGGTACTTAGCTTTAGATTGAAGACTTCGGTTCTGAAACTTGAATTCGAAAATTTCAGGAGTTGGCCGACCGGCACTTGTGAACCGCTTCTGCTTCGGGCACCGTGTGGCAAGAAAGACTGAATAAAATGGGGTCGGCTGCATGTTTTATACCCCCTGACGACCTGACGTCATGGACGAGGAGACAGCAACTGATGCAGGACCCAAGACTTTGTTATTCAGGACGACTGAGGGCAACCTGCCAGCAGATTACCCAAATGTAATGACTGCAACAGTGAAACACGAAGAACATTGTGTTCTTTGGTCAGTTTTGCATTACATAAAACTAACAAAAAATTTAACGGAGACTATAAGCATATATATATATATATATATATATATATATATATATATATATATGTATATATATATATATCAGTGTACTGCAACCACAAAGAAATAATGTCCTGATTACTGAACAGTAATACTTAACTTTAATATTCTGTAGGTAAGGCAGTTATCAAACATAACTGTATGTTTGGTAAGAGGGCACTAGTGGTGCAACAGATAAAAAAAAGAGCATCATGGTTTTATCATCATTTTTACAACTCCAGAAGTAGACTCTTACAGTCTCATAAAAGCAAAGTCCTTAATTTCAGTAAAATAAAGTATTCCTGCACAAACCTTGCATAATCAAACAGAAGAGTACCTTGATGGGCAAAACTCTGGACATCCAAACTACTAAAGCATTTACTGGGGGCCCCAATAATACACAGGGGGCAGTAAAATTGATAAGACTGACACGAACTCCATGATATACACTTGGACTGGGCCTGAAAGCAAGGATCCAGTCGTATAGGTGAAGGACATTCTATACAACTAAAACCAAAGCCCTGCGAAATATCTAGCAATTTGTAGCTGTTGGATTTATCAGTCCAAATTTAATTGGCAAAAAAAAAAAAAAAAAATCAATGAATTCTAACCTCATAAGATAATGATTCAATTAAAGAATGTGATTTGTCAAGGAACAAAGGGCAACTGGGCAACTATTGTTCTGCCTGCCAAACCCATGCTGATGTATGAAAAGTATGTCATACTTTAGATTGTCTTTGTACCAGTGTTTCAAGAACTCTCTTGTAGGGCTGGGCAAATGGAGGACATGATGATTTACAGTTAATGGGGAAGATGCAGTGAGTGATGAAAACACTAAATGAAAGCTCTAAAAGATGTGTACTGTACAGTTTCATAAACCATGGGTAAAGTGACTAATAATGGGGCAGGGTGTATAAACTGGACTTTGCTCAAGAAGCCTTGTCAGTTTTTCATAGTGTGATTTAGTGTAGGAGGACATCTGCCTCAAAAAAAGAGTTGAACAAAGCATTGAAATGTCTCAGTACACATTTGATTAATTGTTTATTACATTTTGAAAAATGGATAGGTAGCATGGTCATCACATCCTTTTGAACTACGACCTGGATCCATTAGGGCAACAGCTGATGGAATACTTAAGATTCAATCACAGACATAGCATGTTTACAATAGAGCTGAAAAATCAGTTTAGAACAAAGCGTTATGATCTGGTCTTCAAGAGTAACTATACTGTGTTTGAGACAAGGGTGCCAAAAAAATTAACCTTGAGAGTGAAGCTTGATAGGTGAATTTGGCATCCATGTCACAAGCACATAATAGTAGGTCAAGACTGGATATTCAGTCAATCTTTGTAGTGCACATGTCACAAGCACATAATAGTAGGTCAAGACTGGATATTCAGTCAATCTTTGTAGTGCACATGCCACAAGCACATAATAGTAGGTCAAGACCGGATATTCAGTCAATCTTTGTAGTGCACATGTCACAAGCACATAATAGTAGGTCAAGACTGGATATTCAGTCAATCTTTGTAGTGCACATGTTACAAGCACATAATAGTAGTTCAAGACTGGATATTCAGTCAATCTTTGTAGTGCACATGTCACAAGCACATAATAGTAGGTCAAGACTGGATATACAGTCAATCTTTGTAGTGCACATGTCACAAGCACATAATAGTAGGTCAAGACTGGATATTCAGTCAATCTTTGTAGTGCACATGTCACAAGCACATAATAGTAGGTCAAGACTGGATATTCAGTCAATCTTTGTAGTGCACATGTCACAAGCACATAATAGTAGGTCAAGACTGGATATTCAGTCAATCTTTGTAGTGCACATGCCTTCATCTGCTTCATGTACTACAAATTACAGAAGACAAAAAGAAAAAGAGCAAAGTGTTTTATCAACGTTCAAAACCGTAAAGTCAAACAGACAGCAGCACATGCCTTACATCAGGGAATGAAAGAAAAATCGGGGACAGACTACTGGCATAAGCAGTAGGCAGAAATTAAACTTCTTTAAATTCTGCCACTGTCATTTGCCAGACAGTCCTGGCAGGTCTTAGTGCCTACCGCGAGAGCTGATCTTAAGCACCCCTTAAGTGATGTTAGGATCAGATCTTGCACTACAGAGGAGCTTAACTTGTTTGTCTTCCCTGACATTGCAGTGTATTCACTGTGCTTCATGTATTACAAGTACATTTGAACTTTAAGAGTAAGAACACAATGGGATAGTATTACACAAGGGAGTATTTACAGGGAATGTAACAGCACTATGATATACAATATATACATTGTGTTTTAGTAGGAACTTGATTCAGGATTGATTGCAAATATCACCAAATATCACTTCTATGGAGTATTTATCAGTATTTTTAATACCTTTACGAACAACACACATTACAAAATCACATCCAGAACATAGACAGTTACATGAGAGAAATAAAGCATTGAAAGAATTTTCCTTTCATGCATTATACAGATTTTTTAACAATTATTCAGTTTAATATTACACAGATCCTGCCTTCCCTGAAATTTTTATCTTCCTCTTTAACATTACTTTGCATGTATTGTTCCCACAGATTCCGTTTACTATGTAGTTTGCTCCTTCTATTTTTATATTCTACCTCCGATTCGTTTTATCTCCTTTATAATATCCAACAAGTATGTTACAGTTGGTTAAGATTTAAATTTCTGTTTTCTGGTAATTGCTTTTTTTGGCAGGATTAAACTTAATAAGGCCCTAGTTACAATAATTTGCTTCGCCAACATTTCTGACAAAGTACCATGTGGGGAATTTTTAGGATCAACCAGCTCATTGCATTACCAAGACACATGTTCCCAAGTTCCCCCTCTCTTTTTCATCTGTCAGTTTCTTACCATGGTACTGAATGATAAACCACAATACAGATGGAAGAATGGGACAAGACACCAAGCTGCAGCTAAAAGCAGTTTAATCCAAAAATCTGTTACTTACAAAAATCATCAGCTTAAACATCCTGTACACCAGGAGACTTTCTTTTCCTGTTACAGTTGGAGGTCTGCTTGGCCAAGGCAATCTTTAATCAACCAGTTAAATCAAATCAGGATCAAGTGAGCAACTTAAATCCTGGTGAATAAATCAGTTGATCAAACTATCAATCTGAATCCTGACACACAAAACGAACTCTGGCTCTTATCAAACTTGAGTATGGACACAAAGAAGGAAGAAGGGAAGGTCATCAGCAAACCAAGCAACCGCCCTGGATTATATATACAACGGTACTTTCTAGAAACTTACAACTGTTGAACTGACAACTTTGGAAATTTGTAATATTGATTAAAAACAGCATTTACTTTCCTGGGTGTCTGCAACATTTAAAAAGAACAGATTTTTTTCTGATTTCTTTTTATACATCATTAGCTTTCCCAATGTCAGACATTTTTTAAATAGGTCCCTGTGAAGCAAGGCAACTTTTCATTCTTAAGCATGATATCTTGATACAAGCCATTGAGTTTAAAAAGTCACAGCATTAGTCATATATTTTACAACTTGAACACAAAACTCTGATCAATCAATTCAGAATTATTAAAGGCATGTTTACTGCTAATTTTAAGGAAGTCTCACCACTGCTGGGACGAAAAGTGGTTTGTTTTACTGTGTTTATTGTTTTATCATATTTTGCAGTATTTCATTTCAATAAAGGACGTATTTATTCAACCTTGGAGTTATCTCACATCCTTCTGGAGGCATACTGGTTGGAATTGTTTTATTTTTTCCTGGTTTGTGTTATGGAAAGATTTTCAACAACTGCACTATGTCCTTCCATTTCACTGTTGCAGTATACTTAACTAATGCAAAGTATAAAAGCTATGAAGAAGGCCAAAAAGAGGAAGGCAAAAAAAAACCCTCCACAAACCCACGTGTGATAGCCCTGGCAAAACCTGCCCTGGCCCTGGAAATGACATCCAACTTATAATGTTTAAGTAAAGGTGTGGACAGAGGATCAAGTAGCAGCTTCAAGTATGGAATTGGTATACAAACCTTGAAAAAATCTCCAGAAGAGGCTTCAGCACTAGTAGAATGAGGTCTGACAAAAGAAGAAAGCTGTTTGCCAAGAAAAGAACACAATTAAGTGGGTTTAGAAATACAGGATGAGATGGTTTGCTTTGAAACAGCTAAACACAAAGTCTTGGAGTGATAAAAAAATGCTGCCCAGACTTGTGGGCAGCCTTTGTCTTATCCAAATAGAACCTGCGCTGTCTATGTAGGTCCAACATGTGAAGAACCTTCTCACTAGCAGATTGTACAGAAGGAAAGAGGAGGGAAGCTGAATAGACTGTTTAAGGGATAGCTCATTGAGCACCATTGCATAACAGGATTGGTACGCAGACACATGCTGTTTCTATGAAAAATTTAAAAAGGAACAGCCATGACAGCCTGGAGTTCAAACACTCTCTTGGCAGAGTGAGGGGCAAGCAAACAGTCTTCCAAGTACAATCTGCAAGGAAGTAGAAGCAGCAGCTTCAAAGGGGGTCGGATTCTGTTTCCAAATGCAAAATTAAAGGTCCCAAGAAGGTATATACTTTCTTGGAGGCCTGATACGAAGGACACCTTTAAACGATTGTTTGACTTCAAAATTAGAAATTGAACAATGATTCAATGGCAGACAGGCAGAATTTGCCAACAGATGCGCTTTAACTGAATATAACAATCAAAATGGCACTCCTGCGCAAAAGGCAAATGCACGGCTCAAAAATGCAATATAAAGTCCCAGTAAAGAAAGAGCCAGCATACTGTGTACAGAATCACTTTAATTAAAACAAAATCATCAGACCGGTTTCGGCCGGAATAATGTCACAGCCTTCCTCAGTGCAATAAGAAAAAAATGAAATTTAGTTAAACAATAAATACATTCATCTCAAGGCTGATTGGTCCATCTTAGAATTGTTCATTCAAACCAGGAGGGAACAACCCACCTAGTTTCACAATCCACTTTTTCTCTTTATTATTTAAGATGGAATGCCATCCAATTTTGTTAGATTTATTGCCCTTTACAATATCAATAATCAAAAATGAAAACCTAGCAGTAGGATGTATCAAATGGTGTTTATAAAGTGCATTGGAAGGTTTTTTTTATTTTTAATATTGCTAATGTGTTCTGAAATTCTTATTCTGAATGGGCGGGAAGTCTTACCAATGTAGAAAGAACCACAGGTACATGTAAGCTTGATATACTAACCAATCAGTACTACAATTGGCAAAAAAATTAATTTCATAGACTGAAGAACTGTTATGACTTGAGAACTGTTTGGATTTTACCACCTTGTCACAGTGGATACAATGTCCACATGGATGACAGCCAACTAATGGATCCCCCATAATGGTAGTTTGTATGTATTGGGAAGGTTGATAGATGGACCCATGTTTGTAATGACTGCCTTCTGCGCAGGAGTGCCATTTTGATTGTTACACTTTGTTCCTGTTCCTGCTGTGGGCCTGTGTACTTGGTACTGATTGCACGTTATCCGGGCAATCTCATTTTTTGTTTTACTAATACATCTTCTTTGTGGCATTTGGTCGTTTCTTTAGTGGAATCCCAGTAAAGAATATTTACTGCTAGGTTTTCATTTTTGATTATTGATATTGTAAAGGGCAATAAATCTAACAAAATTGGATAGCACTCCATCTTAAATAATAAAGAGAAAAAGTGGATTGTGAAACTAGGTGGGTTGTTCCCTCCTGGTTTGAATGAACAATTCTAAGATGGACCAATCAGCCTTGAGATGAATGTATTTATTGTTTAACTAAATTTCATTTTTTTCTTATTGCACTGAGGAAGGCTGTGACATTATTCCGGCCGAAACCGGTCTGATGATTTTGTTTTAATTAAAGTGATTTTGTACACAGTATGCTGGCTCTTTCTTTACTGGGACTTTAACTGAATATGCCAAGACAGCATGGAGCAATTCACACAAATAAGACATAATCAAAGGGACCACCAAACAGAAAATATCTTTCATTTGGCCATATATGATTTTCTGCTATTGGTTTTTCTGGCCTCCTGCAGCATCTGAAGGATGCCCTCAGAAAAAAGTTACCTGAAGGACATCCAAATGCTATTACCCACAGTGTCAGTTGAAGAGTGGACAAGTCGGGATGGATGAGAAAACCCTTGTCTTGTGTTAGAAGATCCATCTGATGGGATAACTTGTACAGATTACCCCTAGCCAGATGAATAAGGAGGGGGGACCAAAGTTATCTGGGCCAAAATGGAGTCACCAACAAAAATTTTGGTGAGTCCTTTCTGATCTTGGGCAGGACTCTGGGAGGCAGATGAAGGGGAGAAAAGGCATAGAGAACATTCATTTCCAAGAAAAATATATGGTATCCACCTTCCAAGTCAGAGGACTTGAAACTGTGAAACAAGTGAGGAAGGTGCCTATTTAGAGTGGAGGCAAACAGATCTACTTGAGGAATACCCCAGAAATAGACTATGTCCAGAAATGCATCTCTGTGAAGCACCCATTCATGAGGCTAAGTTCTGGACCTGCTCAGGGAGTCTGCCACAAGACTGTGCTTTGAAGGAAAGTAAACCACCTGAAAGGTCAACTGATAGCAGATAGCTAGGTCCTAGGCCTGAAGAGCTAGTCTGCAAAGATAAGACCTTGGGCCTCCCTGCTTGTTGATACACCACATAACTGTGGTGTTGTCTGTGAAGATTTTCAGGGGCCCTGGGCAAAAAGTGTGTGAAAGGTCTGCAGAGCAAGAATCGGAGCCCTCATGTCCTTTACGTTGATGTGGTCTAACCTCTGGTGTGGAGATCCTGAACCTTGAGACTGCAACAAGAGGCTCCCCACCAAAGAACTGAGGCATCTGTAAACAGCTCTTGGGAGGAAGCTGGAGCACAAAGACAGCCCCTGATTTACATAAGCTTGCTGAATCCACCAATAAAGCTTGAGTTTCATAGACAGCCCCTGATTTACATAAACTTGCTGAATCCACCAAATAAAGCTTGAGTTTCATACAAGGAAGGAGAGGAACAAGGAACTCCAGGGGTGACCGTGCTGAGGTCACACCAGTTCCAGATACCACTACAATGTTCACTATATGGAGCTTGGCAAATGGAAGCATGGAAATAGTGGATACCATATATCCCAGAATCCTGAGGACTTCTCTAGCAGGAAGAAAAGACTGGAAGAAGGTTGCCAGAGAAAGACTCTTGGGAGCAGGAAGGGGGCCAACATAGGAATGGTCTGAATTCTGCCGCTGAGAAAAATGTGGTCTTGGGATAGTGTGAACAGACTTTTTGAGACTGTCAAATCCGGACTGTTTAAGAACACCAGTGAAGTGTACATCCAGCAAGAGGCTGCTTGTAGCAGTAGCAGGAGAATATCAGGAAGTCCTGAAGCCTGCAAAAGGATATGAAAGGAGCCAGGCATTTGGTGAATACCCTTGGGACTGTAGAAAGACCAAAGGGCAAAACACAGAATTGAAAATAAGAGTAAGAAACAGAGAAACAAATTTCCTGAATAAAGGCTAAAGGGGGGAATATGAAGATAAGCACCCTTGAAGGTCTAGAGAGACCAAAAAGGCCTGAGGGAGAAAGATAAACAGAATATGGAGAGAGAGTGCATCAAGAAAGGAGGACCCTTCCAGAATAGGTCTGCAGGTCCTTTCCTTCTGGGGATCCAAAACCATCCTGGAATAAAAACCTATTCCTTTTTGGGCATTTAGAACTGGCTGAATGATGCCCTGGTCCAAAAGAGTCTGCAGCACTTCTGGAAAATGAGCAATTTGGTCTGGAGGAGGTCAAGGAATACCAAAAAAGAAAGGAAGGCACTTCCAAACCATAAAATACTCCTGATAAATGATAAACAGAAGCAAAAAATCTGAGGTAATATGTTACCAATTTTGGAGATGCAGAGAAAGTCTGAGAGACAAGGGAACCTGGCCAAGAGGAAGGTACAGCAAAATGTCAGAAACATATTTGTCCTGAAAGGAAGGTTTCAAAGGCCTAGGAGTGTGAGTAGGTTTGTCAGAAAGAACACACCTTGGCTCCTTTCTACCTTTGGATAGATGATGAGGTTGCCTGTGGGCAAAGGCAGATTTAACTCCTCAAACTTGGGAATAGGGGAGACAAATGTATTTGAGGTCCTGCATAACCTTATCCTTAAGGGTCTTGGAACAGGGCAGCCACAGCAGAACCAAGAAGATTCTGGTTAACCAAAGGTGCAGCCAGGAATTTGGCTTTGATGTCACCAGGCAAAGCCTGAAGGTGAAGTCAAGAATACCTCATGACAAACAAAAAGTCAGTAAACCTAGAGGAAGCATCATCAGCATCATATCTGCACTTGATTCAGTGATAAGCAACCTGCGATGTAGGCTCCAGAAAGGAAAGTGCTGAAGTCCTCCCTTCAGACTCAGGAAAGTCAGACAGCACTTTACCCACTTAAGAGTCGATACATATCTAGTCATGTGGGTTTGATAATTAATGGCCCTAAATGCCAGAGTGGCAGCAGTGTACACCTTGTCCAGCCTCTCCATGGTCCTACTACTCTTATCTGATGGAAGGAGTTTAGAAGAAGGCAACAGCTTTGAAGGCTTTTCTGTACAAACAGCGACAATTAGAGGTTCAGCAGAAGGACATTTGTAAAAGAAACTTGAAAGCCTCAGGCACCTTATAGAACTGCTTAGGTTTCTTAGGGGCAAGAGGCTAAGAATCCAGAGCCAAGGAATCAGCAGAAAGGTGTCTACAAAGCTGCTAAAACAGAAGGAGCTACAGAAGGCTTGGGTGACTCCATCTCTTTTGAATGATACCTGGGAGCCATCCCACTTAAAATAGTCATGTGAGCGATAGTATCCCCAAAGGACAATTCCTCAAAAATGAAAATCAGGTCTCAAGGAATCTTTCTCAGACATCTATTCCAGAGAAGGGATTAAAAAGAATAAATCAGGGATTCCTCCCCAGAATCCAAATCCCCATCAGAAGAATCAGGCTCCCTACCCCAGGTGGAGTCAACACTCCTTGAGGGGCTTCAAAGCAATCAAGGCATTAAACAAGCCTTGAGCAAACTCCTGCCATTCTCTGAGGATCTTCAGCAATAAGAGAAATATGCTTAGCTTTTTATCTTTTCTTAAAAGAGATGTCGGCCCTAACAAACCTCGGAGGTTCTCAGCCCTACCTTGACTCAATAATGGTACTAGGAACCTCTTTCTGGACTAAGATTTGAGGAATCCCTCTAGGCCCTTGGGAGATTACCAGCTGTGATTTCCCATCAACATCCAGTATGGACATTTACATAGCCTCAGAGGGCATGCGAGAAGCTGGTTCCATGCTGGCCTCCAATAGGGTGGCACAAGAAGGATCCAATGCTGGCATTGGGCAGTTTTCAGGGATGTCATCTGCCTCTACAGAGATGTCTGGTGACAGCTGGAAATCAGCAAGATTAGGCCAAGAGCACAGCGAAGCATGTTCAGACTGACGTTCAACAATGGCATTCAGACTGATGGCAAAGAAATTCTGGGTAATATAGAGTCCATAAGTCATCTTAAGCCATACATCCTGTGCAGGAATCCTACATGTGATATACAGTGACAAAAATGTTTAAAAGGCTTTGGCATGCTGACCAGACTTTGAGCTACCCTTGGCAGTATTCTTAACTTATTGGAAGGACACAATACTACAGCATAAACAATTTCACTGAAAGCTGAATTCTATATCATTTTTAGTTGTTCTAAAATCCTAGAGAAATGTATTCAACAACTCCTTGATCACCATACTACTAACAATCTACTATCCTACACCTAGCACGGTTTTAGACCTAAACATAGTACTAACACAGCCTTAATATGCTTTACCGATACTACTCATCACCTTAAAAACTATGGAGAACTAGTCTCAGCAGTTTTCTTGGACATGTCAAAAGCATTTGACACTGTTCCCCACCAACTCCTACTTAAACTTTCCACTTATCTCAGTTCATCATCCCTAACATGGTTTCACAGCTACCTATCAAACCGTCAACATGCTACCAAATGGGAGAACAATCTCTCTCCACTACTGCCAGTATCCACTGGAGTCCCCACGAGGATCCATACGTGGCCCCCTCCTCTATCATATTTACTAGCAACCTAAATTCAGCAACCCAACTTGCTACAATCATATAATACCCAGACAATACATTCTTATCTTCTCTGCCCCCCCCCCCCGCCAAGAACTTCAAGATAAGACTCAAAAATCATTTCAGGAAATTGAAACTTACTTAACTAACCACCAACTCATTCTAAACCCAAATAAGACTAAGTTAATGACTTTCACAAACAAAACCTCCAAGCCCTGCTCTCCACCTCTCTTTATTCAATCCACCAATTGAACCAAAATTGAGCCTACTAATCACACTAAACCCCTAGGTGTAACAATAGACTAAAATTTGATATACATACTTCCCCAACAATCAAAAAAGTCCATGCCAAACTCAGATCTCTCTACAGGGCCAAACCTTACCTAACACACCAAGTCAGACTAGCCCACAGCTAGATCTCAACTTTTATCTACCCTTCCCTACTGCGCACACATTTTCACCAACTTACGCAAGACTGACCTTAATAACTTAGAATCCTGCTATAACAAAATAGCAAAGTTTGCCAGCAATCATCCCCATAAAGCTCATCATTGTTTCTGTTCTTCAACTTAACTGGCTAGAACTTCCCAACCAGTTAACATTAAACCAGCTTACCTTCACCCACAAAATCATTAACTGCCCTGTACTTTAACCCCTGGTCCAACCACATGTCAACAGCAGGTCCCTTAGGTCTTCCGATAAGCTACTGTTAAAAATAACCCAGTCTCTTGACCATCATGGTGGCTCCCTCTATTCAAATAAAATAGCCAAGATCTGGAATGCTCTCCCTCAATGCATACAAAATATTGCCAGCTATTCTTCTTTTAAAGCAGAAACAAAACATCTCAAAAACAACTGGCTCTGCCCCTGTAGTTCTCCCAGATAATTTCTCTCTCCTAGTACTTCACAACTCTCTTCATCACCTTTAAACAGCTCAACCTATTTCTCCAATAAACTGAAACATCTGGTATAATCCCTAACAGGTTTTTAAGTATTTCAATGATCAAACATCTCTATTAACCTATGATCTATGTGGCTATGCAAATTTCATTGTTAGTCAATTTTGTTTACATATGTTTCTTTGATTGGTTTGGTCTCGGATAGTTTTAAAATACTCAGTTATCACTATATATGTATGCGATATGCTCTATGTTTTGCTATCAAAATAATTTACTTAGTAAGATTTAAATTATATATTAATAGTCATATGTTAAAGTAACCAATTGTATTCTGTTTATGGAGCTGTTCTCGCTGGGTCTCCGCTGAAAACGGGCTACTGGCCCAGTCGGATGCTACCCGGTTAACAAATGTAAATAAATTAATAAATTATTCCTTTTTTTAAAGCACAAGAATTTTAATTCCTTAGAGGGCATCCTTCAGTCTGTTTCTGAACAATCTGATAGTTTTCTTGTCATGTTTCTGTACTCACAAAGTTGGTGGGCTACAATATGGACTTTGGTAAAGTAATGTATTTTCTATGCTATGACTTTTTGCTACTGTTGAATAGATGGGGCAAGCTGATCATAATCAGTGGTAGCCAGCAACTTCAAAGCAAAGGAAGGAGGCTGCAGGATACAATTGATATGGTAAAGCTCTACCACTGCAGGACAATGACCAAAAAAAAAAGATGGAGTCCATCACTTTCATCAACAGACTGCCGCAGTTCCAGCTTATTCAATCCCATTTAGCTCCAGCTTATTCAATCCCATTTACCAATGAACTGACAAGACAAATGCAGGCAAATTTGCCTCTATAGCCCTCTAAATGCAGCAAACTTGGATTCTCTTTTAGTATTGTTTTGTAGTTTGCCTAAAGCACTAGTTTAAACACATTCAGTAAAATATACAGGGACTAACCAGTTTAAAATTATGCCACAGCAACTGGTCAAGACAAGTTAAAAAGACTTGGGTACCAAACAGTGAATCAGAGCTTACAAATAACACAGCAACTACTAATTACTAGTTTCTATCTAGCAAGCAAACACAAGGATAGGTAAGGGGAGAGAACATTAAATTAATACAGTGTGTTCCCATAAAGGCTTATATTTAGTGTCGGCTATATCCACATAGGGGATGGATACACAAATTTATGGGTATGAAATAAAACTGTGGTTATTGTTAGTGTGTTAGATTCACAGGCATTACAGAAAGTGCACTGCTCACCTTTCAAGGAGTAGATGCGTAGTGCTTGGGCATAGGCTTAGTTATAAAACATTAAGAAGTACCATCAATTGGCTTAAAATGTCGTCACTTGTTTGCGTACATTTACATTTTATGAGTTGGAGCAGGGCAAGATCTAACTTCTGAGTATGTACCATATTACTGTGATATTCGAGTAAAACAAAGCCACTACACTGCAAACAATGGACCTCAACTCTGTTTAAGTTTTTAACAAACACTGAACTTTATCAGATATAGGTAGAACCATTTAATAAATCGCTAATAAACCACAAGTCACCTTGACAAATAACTACTTGCAATATAGTTCAGTAAACGGGTCTGTATCAGCAAATCGAAATGGCATAAAGCCAAACACAGTTTCACTGACACGTGTCCAACTCCCAGTTAACCGAATGGCCAGATCATGGATTTTTTTTCATAGTGGAAAAAAACTCTTAACTGTCACTGTGAATTTGCCCTTTTCCCCACTGTAGTGCGGTCTCGGAGTTAGTATGTTTAGTTTGGGGGGGTGTGTCATGTGTAGTTGGCCTACCAATTTTTTTCCTTAGGGAAAAAAACATTGATGATCTGGCCATTCGGTTAACTGGGAGTTCAACACATGTGTGAAAGAAATGGTGTTCGGCTTTATGCCATTTCGATTTGCTGACAGACCCCAGTAAACACTTTCAGAAGAAGCTGATTACCGCAAACTCAACAAAAATAAATAAAAGCTATTTCTTCTTTGCAAAATTCGGCTACTTTTCAATCTATGTATCATGCTCAAAATGTGTCAACAGTGGTGTCGCAGGGGGGTGGCAAATGGGGGCACATGCCCCCCATGAAATTGTGCCCCCCCGAGTGCCCTGCTGGATTTATGCCTTGCAACTTGTTGGCTGCATTACATGAGTGGGAAAGGAAATGTCTGGGTATGCTGGTGATACCATAAAAAGTTAACATTTCCTTTCCTGCCCACAGTTCATGTAGGAAAAATTAAGTTTTACATTTTTGTTTTGCCGGCAGCCTGGCACTGAAGCAGTTGCTTTTGCAGTCTTTTTTTTTTTTTTTTAAATATAAAAAATATAAAAATAATATTCAATCTCCCAGCTGGACCTTGCTAACAATTGCTGGTTTGCTGTGTAGTTTCAACTGGGTTTAGTGTTGTAATGCATCACACTGATACGTTGAATTGCAGTGGGGGTGCAACCACCACAGCAGTCTCAGTTCAGTTGAGACGATGGTTAAATAAGTGACCGCTGTGACAGGTTTGGACTTATGAGATGTACTGAAAACCTAGTGTACGCGTTCTTATTCCAGTAACACTCTGCAAACGGTTAGATACAGGACTTTCTTGCTGCTCTGCTGTAGTGAGTGTAATGCATTATGGCTGCTGTTAGTCTAGTCTGGCACCAATGACCAAGTCAAGCCAAGTCTGATTGGTACTGGCAAAATCATTTATGTAGGAGTGCCTTTTGCAAGGCATAATAAATTAAATTTCAAAGATGACAGAGCGACTCAGTTACTATACTAGAAGACCTACTTCTCAACTTCTTTGTTAATGAATTCTGGACAAAACCAGAAGTAGAGTACAAAAGACAAAAGTCAGGGACAAATTTTTAAATGCCGTTCTTATAAATTTAGAAAAGTCACTAGAATACAGGTTTTATACTAGTATGCATTTTCTGAGGGATGTGAAGTCTGAAACTTAAATGCTTATCAATATTTACTGACTGAAATCCTCAGTGACTTGCCAGAAAACCACACATTTTAAGACACTAAAAAACTGGGGGCAAAAATGTGCACAGTTGGCAAAATTCTTCACAGTTGAAGGGTATGACTAGCAATGATGCCAACTATTACATGTACTACTGGACATACTTATTTTAGTGCCTACAAACTGTTTTGTCTGTTGACATCCTTTTGTTATGCTATTACTTCTATCACAAATCTCTAACACAGTGGCACTTTAAAGATACTGCATAGTTACTCTGAAGTTAAGCTCTATGGTAGGTTAATATGGCAGCTGTGAGCCACACTACGTATCCACTTGTCTGCATCAAATCAAAAATCAGTGCATCTGTCTGAAGTAAATGTTATATAGGTGCACAGCTCACACCTGTACTACTTTGTGCTTGTTTGTAGTCCTACCGAGTTCTTGCGTGCTGGTTTAAGTTTTCTGTAGTTATAATCTATGCTTTGTCATACTGATTATTAAAAATTTGGTAGGGTGACCTATACATTGCCATGACACTTTCTGAGGGTACCACACCATGTCTAGTAATGATACAGCAGAATCTGTTTAAGCATAAATTGTGTTTAGCATTTACTTAACTCAGTGTCCATTTCAGATGGTCCTAGACAAATGCACACAGGAGAAGAGAGATGTAGAGTCATAACTTTATTCAACAATCAATGTAAAAATAACTAAGGACAATGTTTAAGAGGAGGGTCAACCAATGCTGTCTGGGCCATCGAGTCCTTTTTGATCTTGTGCAGGACCCTGGAAAGCAGTGGAAGGTGAGGAAAGGAATGGAGGAACATCTCCTTCCACGAAAAGGACAGTGTCCACTTTCATGTCCACTTTCCAAGCCTGAGGACTTGAAGCTCTGGAAAAGAATGTGAAAGTTGCATGTTCAGAGGGGAGGCAAACAGTATTATACCCAGAAACATGCCTCTGTGAAGCATCCATTCATGACGTTGTGTTCTAGGCCTGCTCAGGAAGTCTGCTACAAGACTGTGCCCTGAAGTAATGTAAACTGCCTGAAGAGTCAACTGAAGGCAGATAGCCAGGTCCCTAGCCTAAAGGGATAGTCTGCAAAGATAGGACCTTGTGATCACCCATATCTCTTGATATACCAACATAACTGTGGTGTTGTCTGTGAAAATTCTCAAAGGGTCTGGGCAAAACAGTGTGTGGATGGCCTGCAGACCAAGAATTAGAGCCCTCATTTCCTTTATGTTGAAGTGGTCCGACCTCTGATTAGGGGCCAAAGACCCTGGACTTTGAAAATGCAACAGGAGGCTCCACACCTCAGATCTGAAGTTGGAAGTAAGAGGCACAGCCGAAGAGGACTCGGGCCTATGTTTGCTAACCTTCCTCTTCAAAGACGGCTCAGCCGAAGGACCCCCAGAACCCTCTTTAGCCAGACATTTAATATGCTGATTGTCTAGAGATTTAAAGCTGAAAGTCAGCTGCGCAAAGTTTTAGGAACAAAGGCCTGTCAAATAGAACAGTTGAGGTGGTCATGATTAGGGCCTAGGCAAAAAAGGCAAAGGTCGTGGCCATCTTTATGTGGAATCTGCCTTCCATACCTACACCTGCCCTTCCTGGACAACATGAACGAATTACAAGAGACAGTAGCAAAGAAACAAATCCCAATGGGGGATTTATCTGAAAGCTGGCAGCAACAAACAGAATCAGGAAGCAGACAGACATACGAGTCAAGCATTCCGAATGGCAGCAGAAAAGTTCAGAGGATTGTATGTGCGGACATCCTTTTATGGCTGATGTCTGAGTATACGTGCGACATCTCACGTACTTGCAGTAGCTTAAAGCTGTTGTATACTGGCTGGACATCGGGTCATTGGGCAGAGAACTTCCTGGATGTAAAGAATGCTGTAACATTGAATAGGACATCTAAAGTACCTGTGGACAGTTCTCAGGAGGAAGCAGGGCCCTGAAAGAGTAACCCAGGATTTAGGGAAACCTGCTGGCTTCATCAATGAAGGTAGGGTTTGAGACAAGAAGAGGAACAGGAAACAGGATGGCAATGTAAAAGCCATATTTTTTCAGGAACCACTGCAGTTTTTACACACAGAACTTGGCAAAAGGAAACATGGGAATGGTAGACGCCATGAATCCTAGGACCCTGAGAAACTCCCTGGCAGGGAGAAGAGAGATTAGGGACTGAAAGAAGGCTGTCAGAGAAAGAACCTTGGGAGCAGAAACAGAAGTCAGCATGAGAACTGTCTGGATCCTGCAAGCCAGAAAAATGCAGCCCTGTTAGTGGGGACAGGATTGATTTTTTTGAGACTTATATTAAACCCCAAACTGTGCAAGAGAAGACTGGTGAAGTGTAGATCCTGTAGGCATCTGCTTGGAGATGGAGCTTAAAAAAAGAGTTTATCTGAATAAGGAAAATTCTGAATGCCTAAAGCCTGAAAAAGGCTACGACAGGAGCCAGACATTTGGTGAATACCCTTGGGGCTGTGAAAAGACCAAAGGGCAAAGCAAAAAACTGAAAAGGAGAGGATGAAACAGAAAAATGTAAAAACTTCCTGAAGAGAGAATGAATTGGAATATGGTGACAGTTGTCCTTTAGGTACAGAAAGACCAAGAAACTGAGGGAGCAAGACAGGAAACAGTCGGATGGACAGCATTCTGAATGAAGGAACCTTGAGGAAGGTGTTTAGAATAGGTCTCTAGAGCCCTTTTTTCCTGGGAACCAAAAACATCCTGGAATACAACCCTCTTCCCCTTTGGTCTGGAACTGGCTGAATGGTGCCCTGGGTCCAGAAGATCCTGCAACACCTCCAGGAAATGAGAAAGCTTGGAGGGTTTGTTAGAGAGGTTAGGTATCTTAGGGGCTGGGGGCTGGGAATCGGGAGCCAGTCAGCTGAAAACCTATCTAGAATAGCAGTTAAAACAGGAGAAACTGCAGAAAGCTTAGGAGACTCCATCTACAAAAGTTCATAATACTACTACTGAATATCAGAAACCTAGGAAAAATCTTACTTGAAATATTCCATTATGCAAACTATAGTATCCCCAAAAGGACAATTCCACAAAAAGAGGAATCAAGACTCAGTGTCCTCCTCGGAGCCACAGTCTAAAGGAGAAAGGATTTGAGAGAAATAAGTCAAGGATTTCTCCCCAGGATCCAAATCTTCAGAGGAATCAGGTTCCCTACCCCCTCTTAATAGAAGTAGTAGACAAAGGGAGGGGTAGGAACAGATACTCCTTGAGGGGGCTTCAAGGCCATCAGGGCTTTAAACAATCCCAGAGTAACATCTTGCAATGGATCTTGGGATCCTTAGCAATATAAGGAATGGGTTTAAGTCTTCTGCTTTTTCTTGCCAAGAATGTCTGCTTTAACGAACCTGAGAGGATCGGAACCCTGCCTCGATTCAATAAGGGTACAGGGAACCTCTTCCCTGACTAAGATTTGGGGAATCCCCCTAGGCCCCTTGGAAATACCCAGCCATGGGGCCCTCAACATTAGGTATGGACATCTACAAAGCCTCAGGAGATATTAGAGAAGCCAATTCCATGCCAGCCTCTGATAGGGATATGGCAGAAGAAATTACACCAGCAATGGGCATTCTTCAGGGCTTTCATCCATCATGAGAGATATGTCCAGTGAAGGCTGGAATGCTGCAGGATCAGCCTGAGACTTCCAAGTCCTTTCCTTGGATGATGGCTATATCTCTGGGCAGATGGACATAGCCATTGCATCCTGACTTAACAACTTAAGGCACTAATTATCAAGGTAAATAGAAGAGGGAAGACAGACTGCTACCAAGTATCTTTGGAATAAAAGCCTGGCAAATAAAGCACTGGGTAAGGTTCTGGGAAGCACCTAAGCAGAACAAATTACTGGCCCTGATGGTCTTCATGGGGAATCTTCCTCCCACACTGACATTTTCTCTTCTAGGATGAACTTTCAACAAGAAAAAATTAAAAAGAAGGTGGTACCCCAATGGGACACTCGTCTGAAACTGGCTCTATAAATCAGCATGGCGAAGATTGTTCAGACTGACGTTCAACAATAGTGTTTGGACTGCTGGCAAAGTAGTTCTAGATAAGCAGCGTACCCATGTCAGCTTTATGCCCTGCATCCTGTGTGAGGAGATTACGTGTGACATATGACACTAAGGTTTTAGAAACTTTGGTAGACTGGCTGGAGTTTGGTCTATTCTTGGCAGGAGATCCCATCAGTTACGACTTCTGATACAGTGATATGAAAGACATCTACAATATATTTTTGAAGTTAAAGTAAGCCACATTCTATTTGGACTCTGATAAGTTTAATTTTTGAGACTAGTAGATATACCAAGTTGGTTCACTTTTAACTACTGTTATGCAATTTTTTTCTTGCTTCAGTATTTTGTTTTTGCTGGTACAGCTCTTTAAGGGTTGATAAGTGCAACTGTTGCCTTGTGTATGAAAAATGTGTAACCATTTGAAATGAAGGGACCCACAACAGCAAGTGCAAAATAAGGAGACAGAATGGCGGAAAAATAGACTTGCATATACTAAGTTCAAGATGGCCATTTCCCAAAATATTCCCTTTTCTCTGAGGCCTGATAATCTCAAAGTTGGTATATATTAGTTTAGGGTTGTGGGGGACTTGCCCCTCCTTATACATGGCCTCTTTGTCCATCTGAACTGTCTTAGAAGTGAGATGTACTGTACGTCTTGGTGTGAAATTAGGAGGCTGGGTGTGTTAATCTGCTTCAGCATACTACTGTGCTGTATTTCAGGTATATAAAAAAAATCAGCTGTGATGAAGTGGCGACGGCCTTCCCTAAAAGGCAGAGTGCAGCATGATGTATGGGGGCTTCATGTCAACCTCACTTGGTGTCTGGCACCCAGCTGTTTGTGTAGAATGTTAGAAGTTTAGCTTTTGTCTGAATCAGGAACCTCTTGATTTAAGAGGGGGTGATTTGAAGAACAGATTAGAGTCTAAAGAAACTATCTGGCAATTTAGACTGCAGGACAGATACAAGAGGTATGTATTATATCACTGAATGATCATATAATTGGAACTGCCATTCATTAAACCCCCTCATGTGTGTGTGTGTATCCCCAGTAATTACATATATCAACTCCGAAATTGCACTAGTGGGAAAAGGCCAAATTTCCTAATCCCTACCATATTGCGATCACAGTCAGTATGGTTCAACGAATGGCATTTTCGATGCAATGTCATACAAAATGCTGCTGATTAATGTGATCATTCAATGTAATGACAGGGACCCAGATACAAGTCCAGGTTTAATGGATTTACTGAAACTATAAATATTAAGTGTAGCAAAACTGATTATACATACATGAAGGTTTTTATGTGTTATTTATATAATTTTAATAACTGCTACTGTGTTATTTTTACAGTAATGATGTAATAATAGTCATGTTATATATAGTGTGGTTTATAAAGATGTTTATTCTGATGAAGTAAATATTAAAAGACTAGAGCACTAAATCTGCATTACTTTTCCATATGATCCAGTCTGCTTGGGGTTTGGTTTATTTTAGTGTATATAATTAAAACGGTTTACAGTAAAAAAAAAAAAAACGTATCATGCAAATGTTATGAGTGGTTGAAATGGTTCATTTAGTATCCTTCACTTACTAGAAGGCAAATTGGAAAAGCATGGAGGACACCAAATGTGGAGAGAGATGTTTAGACTGAGAATAACAACAACCAGGAGGTAGAGCAAAAACAGAGGCGAGTATACAGGAAATGAGAGTTAGGAAATGGAGATCCAGTCTCTTTCTTCCTGTCCTCTGCATCTTGCTCTGTCACACCAACCACCTGCATGTCCTTTCTCACCATATCCGTAAACCTTATCTTAGGCCTTCCTCTTTTCCTCTTACCTGGTAGCTCCATCCTTAGCATCTTTCTCCCAACATACCCAGCATCCCTCTTCAGCACATGTCCAAACCAATGCAATCTCGTCTCTCTGGCTTTGTCTCCAAACTGTCAAACCTGAGCTGACCTTCTAATATACTCATTTGTAAACCCGTCCATCCTTATCATACCCAATGCAACATCTTTAAGTCTGCCACCTCCAGTTCAGACAACTATCTTTTCGGCAGTGCCACAGTCTCCAACGCATATAAAAAAGCTGGTCTCACTACCATCTTGTAGACCTTCCTTTTCACTCTTACTTGTAACAGTCTGTCACAAATTACTCCTGACACTCTTCTTCACCCACTCCACCCTGCTTACACTCGCTTTTTGACTAATGGGTAATTGTTCTGATGAAGTCCATTTACCAGAGGACAAAAGCACTTAACCTCTATTGTTTTAGGAGTTTTTTTAAGTAAGTAATGAATTTATGTTTTGAGCAGCACTTGACTCTGAGGTCTTTTCTCACCAGTGTGACTGTTCTTGGTTTCCGGATTGATTTTGTTGTTCATGTTGCATTCTGTATAATATGATCATGCGATGGCCTGGTAGTGAAGCGACCCATGCTTTCACTGCAGCTCCCAGTTCCAGTCCTACTATGACTAATGGTGACCAGCTGGTAGCAGTAGTGAGGGACACATGTGACAAGCTCATGTATGGCAGATCATTGTGCAGGTAATGAGGCAGTGTCCAGTCCAGAACTATGGACTGGGATATTCAAGTCAGAGTTTCCTTTCTTGGAAGGAATACAGAGTATAAAGGATTCTTCTAGTGGTATCTGTTGGCTATGCTGTGTGGTACATGGTCTACTGTCACTGCTCATCTGACATTCCTTCTCATCTTTCAATATTTTTTTTTCATTTCAGAACAAGTAATTACATTATTATTTCTAAAAGTCATGCTTGAATGTTCACGGATTGATGTCGTAAGGCATCATATAACTACTACTAATATTAATTATTTTGTACAATAAATTCTAGTCAGGTGATGTACCTAACTATGCACATACCAACTGTCATGAAGTAGTACAATTAGTAAAAAGTAGTAAGTCAGTATTTAACAAGTTCATACTTTGCAAATTAAAGAAAATGTATACAATTTTTTAAATCATGCAATGGTTTCTCAGTTTGAACTATGTTGTCTGTTGATGTACTGCACATCAGATTATTTTGTCAAATAGAATAATTTGTGACCTCAGAGACATATCATCCTTTGTGCACTGGTGAGGTTGAAGTAGCAGCAGTGTTTGTTTACATGGCACGATACTCATTTTAACCTATAATTTTCTTATTAGGCATTTCCCTCAAAACATGCATATTACTACTTATCTGCCAGTTGTAGCAATGTCAATGTATACAGCATTAATGGAGTTAATCTTTATTTTATGACCTACAGCTTTCTTTTTATAGCAGTACTACTACAGGAAAAAAATGCATATAGTTACAAAAGTGTCCCAAGTCCCCCCCCCCTTTTAAATAACTTACTCCCCTTCGAGTTAAACTTGTTTTTGAATGTCAAACTGTAAGAAACAGAAATGTTACGCCTGAGGGCCAATTGTGTCACACATGTCTCCTAAAGGTAGGCTAGGTGATGTTGCAAGTGATTTTGAAGACAGGCTGTCATGAAAGCTGGATGGAGAGTTAGTCAGATGTTGTAACTACTTGATGCAGGTGATCCTGCAGACATTGATCTGGCAGTGTTGTGGGACCAAGACCTCAAATAGAATGTTCTGCCAGGTAGAGAGGAATGGTGATGTGACCTGTACGAACTATGTTGTGGTCTGCATAAAATCAGCTGCGCTTGCCCCTGACTACAGTACTTTCTTGAGAAGGATGTGTACTCATGTGATCAGTCCCCACGCATCAGGACAATACAACTGTCCCCTTCCCCTTCCAACAAAGACTTCTACTCAAGTCTGGTCTACTCAAGTCTGGTAAGGCCCAACTTGTATACGAATGCAGGCCACTACAGATACTTGATGTGCCACCATACTACTCATGACTATGAGTTTGGAATTATCCCGTTTCTCTGCGATTTATAGTAAGTGCTGGAAATCCTCATGTATGTCCTGAAGGATTCTGACTCTCTCTCTCTCTATGGCAGTGCTTTCAGTCCAAAGAATGTCCTGGCACATTTGCTACTAGCAGCTAATGGTTCCAGGTTTCCTGTGAGAGTAGTGACACATTTCTGTGCCTGGATCCCCTTTGTAAAGGTGTCACTGTGGACAGTGTTACCTCAGAATGTCTGCCATCATCCTAAATGTGTTTGCCTGGGTGTGGAAATGCTGGTGTAGAAATGTGTGTTTTTTCCCAGTGCATGACAAAGTCTGGCACATGCTATCACTTCGCAGAGTTACTAACATGTTGGGGTGTGAGATCCTACTATTAAACTTGCAAACTGCATGCCACTTTCCTCAGGCTGTCTTACAAATATAACTATGTTACCATCATTAAACAGCCATTCTGCTGCTGATATCATCCAAATTAGCTGGTATAGTGGAACTCTTTTCTGCTGCTGATCCTTTAAAAATGACTGAGAAATGACACTAATAAATTAATAGCATAAGCTATGAGTGCCTACTAAGGAGGCGTGGGGGAGACTTATGCACACTGCCTTCACTGTCATTCTGTGTAGATGTGGACGGTTCATCTGTTAATATTAACAGTCATGTGTTTAATGCAAGCAGTTCATGCCAGCATTCGCTCCTGTACATAAATATATGTTGCTGTTCTTAAACCAACCTTCCTGAGTAGATGTGTGTTGCTAGACATGTTGGTAATAGCCATTGTCCCCCCACCTCTAATTACTCCAGTGCCATCATCTTGTGTCATAGTCATCCCCATGAACTGACAGGAGGGATTTCTCATTTGGTGTTAAAGGGATAATTGAAGGAGGCAATCCCCACCCAGTACTGGTATGGGCAATTGCATTCTGCCTCACCTTCTTCTAGCACATCTACCATATCATTTGCCCTCTTCTTGCACTGTGTTAATGGGACGTTTCTATCACCAACTGCATTAATGTTCCTTGCAACTTGATTCTAGGCTTTTGCCCTCCAAGCTTGTTTGGGACCACTTTAACAAACAGACATACAATATTGTCCTAAAGGCTCCATGACTATGCAGTATTTCATGGCTGAAGTTGTCCTTTCTCTGCCTTGATTCCTTCTGAATCATTACTGCACATAAATATGCCACAGTCATGCACAAACTTTTGGGTGTAATCATGAAACACAGCAATGAAAGCATACCGGTCATCCTCCTAAAAAACGTAGGTGATAAACTCCTTAATTATATAAACATGCAGATACCAGTCCAGACAAGAATAGTTGTGCTATAGTAATGTCTTCAGTATGTTCTACAACCCTACTCTAACATTCATATTCTTCAATTTAACAAAGACTTACTCCAAGTAACCAAATTATCCAATACTGCAGGTAACTCTAACTTTGTTGCAAAGAACCAGAATACCCTTCCACAACATATTAGATACATAAGCAATCTTAATCAATTCAAAACATCGTTCAAAAGACACTTATATGAATCTTGGCTTTGTACATGAAATGCCCCCGGTTAAACGCTACCTTAAGAATCACTTGTACAATTTGACTGTATGTACTAACTCTATTAGCCTCTCTCTTTTAACACTACTCCCATATTAGTAATCGCATTCTTAACTGGAAGTCTAATCATTAAATACTAATAACTATGCATTTCGTATGTCATGCTTTTCCACAAATCCAAGTTGAACCATATATTTTTTCAAGTGTTTAATACCTTGTTCTACTTGACTAATGTGCACAATTGTTACATTTTTGTATTTCTGTTTACACTCATTTTGTCAATTGTGTCTATTATACTACAATTTTTTTGTGACAATTTATGTAAGCTTGTACCAGAACTTTTCTCCCTGGGCCTCCGCTGAGAATGGGCACCATCCCAGTCGGACAATCCCAGTAAACAAATGTAAAATAAATAAATAAATCAAACTAATTGCTTTATTGTTGCCTAACTCAAGTAACCATAAGTTAATATGACTGTGTTAAACTTTTTTTTTCATGTAAATTCAGGATCATTTATGCATTTTGTATGCAAATTATGCCTTTTTACTTTCATCTCTATTAACTGCAGTAATACGCAAATGTGTACGGCCACTTATGCATGTAAGAAGCACTTGGCTACTCATGAATACAGTCTCGGATTCATCTGAATGTGCTGTGGACAGTGTCGGCGTTCGGATCAGTCCTCATCACGCCGCAGGAACATGCCAATAGCTTCAGTTATGCTCAAAACTGGACATGTTTAGAAAAAGGAAAATGGACTCAAGCATACAAGTTTGCACAACCATGAAGTATAATCCCTGACCATCCAACATCTGGCACGACTTACCACCATAATGCACTAAACATTCACGAAAAGTTGTCACACGTACACAAAGTAACATTTATTTCTGCAAAAAGACCCTTCTCCCAAAAAATAACATTAACACTGCTGCCATACTGCATGAGGCATGTACAAATGACATTCAGGTGTAATATTCCAAAAATGTAGCCAAGGCAATGCACAGCAGTGGTACCAAATGTAAACAATATAAAAATGATAACTGCATAACAACTTTTATGCACTATAGAAATTAAATGTGAATGTATCCTATATCTTCATCCCAAGTACACATAACTACTTCTTATACCATTCTTCCCAGGTATACTTAAGCAGTTCCCATATCAGTGCTCCCATTTATTTTTTATTTTACATTTGTTAACCGGGAAAGTCCGACTGGATACAGGTCCATTTTCAGCAGAGGCCCGGGGAGAAAAGCTTCAAGTGTACATAACTAGTGTAATTGCAGTGAAATTACAGTGAATTATCACAAAAATTGAAATTTGTTTAACAATATATACAGACTGGTACATGTTTTACTCTCATCCACACAGGATGGGTTGGAAGTTAGTATTTGAGAAAGAGACAGTGATTTTATCTTAAGAGGGAAATTTAAACATAAGATGGTTAACATACATGTGTATGTATGCAAAAGCAGTTCCTGTACATTAGGTTTTACTTAAAGATTTATAAAAATAAAATTGCTTTAAATTAAGAAATTGAATGATGTGTAATATGTGAATTTATTTCTCTTAATTATGTATTCCTTTGTCCTTTTATTTTTCTCTCTCACATTTATGTTGATTTTGTATCCGTTTAAAAAAAATGATCAGGAGCAGCCAGCTGCACATCTCCCCGATTAGGGATCACTTACCCTCTTGCCTATCCAGGAATATCCTCACAGGGTTGGGGCAGTGGCACAGGTCCTGTAGACACCTTGCCATGTAGCAGCCTGGCAAGCCTCACTAAACAAGTGCTTCATGACTTGATTGAAGATTTGGTGGAGTAGTTCATTGACAGACAGTTTTAACCAGTCGAGGCATCTCTTCAGTGGGATGAAAACTCACTGCCCAGTTGGCACTGAACACCATTCCAGCACAGGCCCCTGCCCCTCAACATCGAGGTTTTCACCATCTGGCACTGGATATGTTTGAGGCTTTGTAAACTGGGGACTCTTGCTGGGCACCACTCTATTATACCTTTTATTATCCTCTCTCTTACACCTTCTTCCCTACTTCCAACCCACAATACCGTTCTATAAAAAAATCTTTAAAAGCATAAGGGGGATCTGTCTCCTGCCAAATACATAATGCCTCTTCTCTACCACCTCCTCCAGCACAACCTTCTTGATGTGCTCCTGATTCAACCCCCTCTTTGTAATGTCTCCACTTTTCAAACTTTCTTCTCTCTCTCTTTCTCTGTTCTTTAAAGCAAACAGATGTCCACATAAGGATACCTGTATACAAATAATAAAAGCTGTCAGTCTGCTGCCATCTGCAATGTCCAAATACAAAGTCATACGAAGCCTATGATCATCATGTAGTCCTTTGTATGTACTTAACACTTAAAAAATTTGTGCTTTTCCATAAGTAGGTGCAACACCTTCATTTTTCCTTAGAGTGAATAACCTGCTCTTAGCTTTTCTGCATATGTGTTTAGCAGTGCTCTTTGCAGATAACTTCTATGGACTATGAATACCACTCAGAATTGCTTAGGGCTCTAAGATGTGACTTCATATTTCTGAGTTTATTTAAATAGACGAAGGAAAGGTAGAAAATTGTTCTTCAGCCACAATCTGGGCAAAATGCACAAATAGCAATACATAAAGGTAAATAAACCAAGTGAACAACTTAACACAAAATATATAACTACATCACATTGAAATATTCATCTGACAAATTAAGAGCTAACATAAGCACAAATAGCAAACAGATACCGAAGGTAAAAAAAAATCTGAGAATTTGACAATGTGTTTCCAAACAAACTGCTAAACTAAACAGCAGCAAATCACACTGCATCCTTGCACTTGTTACAGTGAGTTATCAGTTTGATCTGCAAGATGTTAAAACAATTCATTCTTATTTATGATTTATGATTTTTGCAGAAAGTTAATTCTTAACTAAGATTTAAATATCATGTTTAAAGGCGTGAAATGGAATACGGTACCCACATTTTGTTTCTGCCTTTTGGGGTCAGTCACTGATGTGCAGTGGCTGTTTGGCTCTTATTTTCACATAAAATAATTTTATGTGAAAATAAAACTTTTGAAAAGGTTCTGCACCTCACTTCATGTTTATGCCCTTAAAGGCTAATATCTATGAAGGGAATAAAATGTCGATGCTTTCTGGGGTGCAGAACACTTCCCATCTTGCTTTTTCAACATAACAGTAAGTCAACAGTGACGTTCGGAACAGTAGCAAAAAATTAAAGGCACACAAGGATCTCTCTTGACAAGAGGAATATTTAATGAATAATTGCATTATTCAATAAATATTACCTTTGTTGGGGAATAAAAGCAAAGCCAGAATTTTTTTGTTCTCCATATCACTGTCAGCTTACTTTCAACTACAACTGGCCACAGAATCATGCTGCTAGGTGTGATGTCACAGACTGATTGCATGAGAGTTGCACACATCATGTACTCAAAAAAGCCTCTTATATTTTATTAACTTTTGTGTTTGCTTTTAAAAAAGAAAAACAAATTTGCAGACAAGTGCTTCCCGGCTAGCTCAATCCCTACTGGATTGATTGGGTAACTCATAGTTTTGAACTTATCAACATCTAAAGATGAAAGAACTTTGTACGCAAGCGTTGGGTCATGGTCAGGATGAGCATTCTAATAATTAGAGCACTTAGGTTTTTTGTGAAATTAAAAAAATGTGCCGTCTAGAATCTGGATGACAAGTCATGCTAATAGTGTTCACTAAGATTCAAGAGTGGAATAAAACAACATTTTGATGGAAGACAGTGTTTACTATTTGGATTACAGGAGGAACATGCAAAGATTAGCAGCATCAGAACAGGTTTGCCAAAAGGATTTCTTTACTCTGAGATAAGTAATCTGCTTATTCTGTAAGATGGCTTTAACTGGGATGATACCCTGCTAACGATCAACTCAGCTTAATGAATAAAATGAGAGACAACTTCAAATTCAAATTTGAAATGCAATTTAAACTTATTAATCTGCCTAAACACTACACACAATGCATTAGTGTACAAACATTGAAATACGAAAGGCATCAATGTATAAGACAGAGACAGTAACCATTTTTAATGTCAGGATCCACTACAGCAAGTCCCACAATGCTGAGACTGAACAGCAAAAAGATGGGAATTACATATACTAAGTCCAAGATGTCATTTCTTGAAATGCTCCCTTTTCTTAGGGGTATGGCAATGATCTAGCTGATATATACAAGTTTGTGGGGTGTGGGCTGCTTCCCCTCATATGGCAAGGTGAAGGGGAAGCTTGCCCCCTGCAAAAAGAAGTTTTAAGGGGAAGACTGGTTTTCAAGATTAACTCTTTTCCTGGCTCAGTCTTTTTTTCAGCTTCTCAGCACTGGGCATTCCAAATGCCGACATTTCAACAGAGATCAAAACAATAGGTGAATTCTGGCAATGCTGAAGAGACACGTGTACATTTGTTTAGCATTCCTCTAAAGACTAGTGGAGGACAGTAATTTGATGAGGGGAATCAGAATCTTACTTTTTTTCTGACAAAATGCCATGCAAAATGTATCAGATGTATTAACAATTAATTTCCTTAGGTGAAACTGAGCCCCAGGCAAAGGACTCCAGGGGGGCATGCTGCTGCCCGCCTTCCCCTGGATGACTTCTAGTGACTCCTGATTGCACCATTTTAAGGCACACAACGCACACAATACATAGAAAACCATGTAAAACCAGCACACTGAGCAAGTCCAAAACCAGTAATTAACACAAAACGCCCAGATGAGGGGAGTCGAAAGACTTCACTTTTATTTACAGGCAACAAAATCCACGTAAAAGCATAAAACGCTATGCAAACCTCTGAAGCGTTTTTCGTCACTCAACACGTAACTTCATCAGATACAAAGGCAAAAAGTTCCATTCCTTGTTTATATACTCTAATTCTAATTGGTTAATTAACTAATTGTATAATTAAGATACATACATTACGTAGAACTTGTCATCTTGACACTAAATGTTAAAAAATATTTAGAGCTTTAAAAACATTTAAAAACATCAAGTACATTGAGTACCTTAAAAATGTGGGTTAATAAGATTTTTTTACAATCCAATGTTTTTACTAACGTATGTATAAAATGTGCATATAAAATAAATGCATCAATTTTATTTATACATTTATATACTTTAGAACAGTACAAATGCTCCCTCTAGTGGTGAAAGATGACTAATTTCATCCTGTATGAAATTATCAGTATTCATTTATAAATAATTTTATGTATGTATAAAAAATAAATACATAAATAAAAATTAACAAAAGTTTGTAAAAGTTCAGAAAGGACCGGTGATGATCCTTATATATTCTGTTTATGACAGTGTATCTTACAATTTAGCAGCTCTCATTTTTAGTAAGGATTTAATAGAAATACTATAATTTAATCCGGGGGGGGGGGTGCTTCCAAGGTCAGCTGCCACCCCAATTCCTTGTAGTCTATCTTTTCCTCCCAAAGGCCACCTCAAAAAAAAAAAAAAAAAAAAAAAAAAAAAAAAAAAAGAGTACTTAGCTTCAGGGAAATATAAACTTTGCCTATATAAAGCATTAGTCTCTTTTGGACATCGTACAAATGCTCAAATTCTTCTCTTGAGCTTTCGCTCTGTTTTGCCTATGTAGAAAGATCCGCAGATTCCACATATAACTAGGTAAATTAACCCATAAGACTCACAGTTAAAATAACCTTTAGTGACTATTTTTTTTGTTATTTCTACAAAGCAACACTATTTCTTTTTTATTAGTAATGTATTTACATCGACTACAACGTCCACATTTATAAGTCCCCACCTTCATTCTTTTTGTATTATTTTCTCCTTTTTCCAACAAACTCTTTAAGTTTGTGGAATTTCTATAAACAAATTTCAGGTCCTGGGGGGCAGGCCTTTAAGGTCAGAGAGTCCTACAAACCTCTTCCATTCTTTTTCAATGATTGTCATAGTAAATTTGACACTTGCATTAAATTCGAAAATCATTGCCTTATTAAAATAATTTGTGTCTCTAGGGTCTCCACTGTCTCTATCAATGTTATTATTATTTGTCAAATTGTCTCCTTTAATAGGTTTAAATTTCCCTTTCCTGCCTATAATAATCTCAGTCCTTAATTCTCTTAAGATTTCTGGTGGATAACTCCTATTAATAAACATCCTTGCCAGGGAATCTAACTCAAGTTCAAACTCCGTCTCCTCTGATGTCATACGGCTGGCCCTAATAAATTGCCCCTTAACTATATTTCTCTTATAATGAAAGGGGTGGGCACTGTTAAAATGTAAAAAGGAGTTAGAATAGGTGGTTTTTCTGAAAATCTTAGAATGAAAGCCCCCATCCTTCTTGTATATTCCTATATCCAACTATTGTAATGTAGCATCACTACTATTCCACGTAAAATCTAAGAAAGTTGTGGAGTTTTTTAAAAAATCAACAAATTCACCAATTTACTCTGTTTCCCCCACCCAAAAGATACAAATGTCATCTAAAAAACTTTTATATGAATACCAAGATTCTTTGTAACGGGAATTTAAAACATATTTCTCCTCCCATCTGGCTAGGACGAGATTGGCGTAGGTGGGGGCACAAATAGCCCCCATCGCTACTCCCTTAGTCTGATGGTAAAATTCTCCTTTAAATAATAAATAATTATGTTTTAAAACCAATTCCATCAGCGTTAAATATAACTGGCTTAATTTCATTATCTTCAAATAAAATCTCTTCTAACAACTGTTGTCCTTCCGAGTGGGGAATACTTGTGAATAGATCAATTATGTCAATGGTAATGAATGTAGTATTATCTTTGTAAGTTTCTTTACCGATTTCTTTAAGGTCCCAGGAGTCTCTTAGGACATTTTCCCTTTTAAGCCAAAGTTTTTTTAACTTGGTGTCCACATATTTAGCAAGAGGTTGTGTTTTGGAACCCTCTGCAGATACAAGTCAACCTTAAAGGTGGGTCTACTTCATTTTTATGAGTTTTCAGAATACCAAAAACTGAGTGTATTCTAGGTTTATCTATTGTCAAGTATTTATACTCATTTTGATCAATCAAACCCTCCAACAGAAGGTCGTTAAGGGAAACATCAATTTTACTGTACCCGATATTAATCTCATTTCTTGACACTATTGCATATTTAGTAGCATCTTTTAACATATCATTAATTTTTCCCTCATATGATACATTTTCCATTAAAACCATTCCCCCACCTTTGTTGGGCTTCATTAATCTAATATATCATTTCTTAATTCAAAAATAACACTTTTTTCTCTTTCTCTGTTAAGTTACCCCTAAAATATATATGTTCAAAACATTCTCTAATTTCTTTCTCCATAATCCTCTGAAATTTTTTAATTGAGCATGCAATGGCGGATTTATTATACTTCACCTAATAATTGGGTTAGGGGTGTAATTTTGATCTTGGGGTACAAGTAGGCCTAAATTAAATTTTCTCAAAAACATTTTTACATTCAATAATATTTTAGCTATGTCACCTTTCTTCAGAGGAATGTATTTAAGCCACTTAGTTAGTAGGCTGAAATGTTCCTCTTCTAATTCCACACCACTATAATTATAGATAGTAATCTTACAATCATTGTTAACATCCTTAACAATTTTTGAGGTAGGGAGGGTATTATTTCCAGCTATCATTTGGTTCAATATCTCTCCTTCCTCTCTCCCCCTCCACTGGAAATTTTGGTTTTGATTGTAATTCTGGTTATTCCCTCTATTTCTGATTCTGTCAGACCTACGCAGGGATAGTTGTTCCTCAACTCATCAAGATCGCCCACCCTTTCCTCCACACGTGTAATCTCCCTATCTTTTCTATTGTTATTATCGTAATGGTTCTCATCCCTATTTTGTGTAGTAAACCTGTTATTTTTCGGTCTGGGGTAACAAATTGTTCCAATACTCATTTAAATCCCTCTCCAACTTTCTTAGTTTTCTATTAACTAAATCGTCACATTTTACATCTATACTGTCCCTAATCTGATATTTTTCCTTCTCAGTTTCTATGGTAAAAATTAAATCATTTTTAATACAATCATTCAGTGTTTCAATTTCCTTACTAATGTCTTCTTTCACCCTATCGTTCTCTTTAATCATCACATTAAGACCAGCTAACCCACATTTATTAAAAATTTCTATCAATTCTTTGTGGTAGATACTAGCCTCTACCACATTATTCGGAAATTTAAAGACTCGTAAGCCTTTAGGCACAATATCTAAATTAATACCTCGTCTTAAGTAAGCGTTTTCGATTTCCAAAGTTCTAAATTTTAACATTAATCTTAATAATAATTCTAATTTAGTACTGTATAATTCAGTCACAGGTGTTTTGTCAGTTTTATCAATAAACTTATTTGAAAAGCTGACCTGCAGCCAATCACACAGTTCAGGTTCATTACCACCAGTTACACCAGCATATGAATGAGTACCTTGTCCGGGTGGCAACCCAGATCCAGAATTGTTCTCCTCTTGTTGACAAGTGTCTCTATTTCGAAAGGCAGCTGGCGTGTTAAAAAATTCTTGTTCTCTCTGCCAGTTAGTAGCATTAAGTCTACAAAAGCCGGTCGTTTGCTTTCCACCATTACATTGTGGTAAGGCCCGATCAGGGTTATAAACTCCTCCTCCATTGTCGCGCCCTTGATGGGCCTTACCCATAAAATCCACCATTGAGATCAGCTGCGAAAGTTGCCAAATACATTTCCTCATTTGTCCTGCCTCATCTCTACTGTTCATTCCAGTGGAGCAGTTCAGAGTCCCCCTCCATACTGTAAAGTCACAAAAAACATGAAAAAACCAGCACACTGAGCAAGTCCAAAACCAGTAATTAAAACAAAACGACCAGATGAGGGGATTTGAAAGACTTCACTTTTATTTACAGGCAAAAAAATCGACGCAAAAGCATGAAACGCTATGCAAACCTCTTAAGCGTTTTTCGTCACTCAACACGTAACTTCATCAGATGTAATTGGTTAATCAACTAATTGTACAATTAAGATGGTGCTGTGGTAGTGTTGTCACCTCACAGTCAGACGCTGTCTGGTTCGATTCTCAGCTAGAGCGTCTTCTGCGTGGAGACATTCATGAATGGGCATACCTTCATTGAAGGCTGTGCATCAGGGCTGGTAACTCGGTACGTAAAAATCAACTACCAATCATTAGCGGACCGGAGTTCCGCTGTGGCGACCCCTAACCGGGAAAAGCCAAAAGACAACACACGCACACACATTATGTAGAACTTATCATCGACACTCAATATCTAAAGGATGAAATTAGTCATCTTTCACCACTAGAGGGAGCATTTGTACTGTTCTAAAGTATACAAATAAAATTGATGCATTTAATTTTTATGCACATTTTATACATATATTAGTAAAAACATTGGCTTGTAAAAAATATTTTTATTAACCCACATTTTTTAAGGTACTCAAGGTACTTGATGTTTTTTAAATGCTTCTAAATGATTTTAAAGCTCTAAATAATTTTTAACATTTAGAGTGTCAAGATAAGTTCTACGTAATGTACGTATCTTAATTGTACAATTACTTAATTAACCAATTAAAATTAGAGTATATAAACAAGGAATGGAACTTTTTGCCTGATGAAGTTACGTGTTGAGTGATGAAAAATGCTTAAGAGGTTTGCATAGCGTTTTATGCTTTTACGTTGATTTTGTTGCCTGTAAATAAAAGTGAAGTCTTTTGAATCCACTCATCTGGGCATTTTTTTAATTACACACTATACCTATATATATATATATATATATATATATATATATATATATATATATATATATATACACACACACACATACATATGGAACCACTATTAAATCCCAAATGATCAAACTACCGACGTCCATAATCCCGAGACCAAACACCAGAAACACAAGCTACCAAAAGACCAAAACTGTGAAATTCAAACTACCAAACACTGCACTCAACATGCACTTCACACAAAAACATACACACACCTTCCCCCAGAACACAAACCTAACCTACAAACAAATATATATATGTATTTGTGTTATAAAAAAAATGAGACCACAATAAATCATTTTAAAACTTTTGCACCTTTAATGTGACCTATAACCTGTACAATTCAATTGAAAAACAAACTGTTAGGGGAAAAAAATTAAAAAAAAAAGTGGGCAATAAGCTGGTTGCATAAATGTGCACACCCTTAAACTAATACTTCATTGAATCACTTTTTGATTTAATTACAACATTCAGTCTACTTGGGTAGGAGTCCATCAGCATGGCACATCTTGACTTGGCAATATTTGCCCACTCTTCCTTGCAAAAGCACTCCAAATCTGTCAGACTGCAAGGGCATCTCTTGTGCACAGTCATCTTCTAGTCACCCCACAGATTTTCTACTGGATTTAGGATTGGAGTCTGGCTGGGGTATTCCAAAACTTTAATTTTCTCCTGGTGAAGCCATTCTTTTGTTGATTTGGATGTATGCTTGGGGTCATTGTTGTGCTGAAAGGTGAAATTCCTCTTCATCTTCAGCTTTCTAGCGGATGCCTGAAGGTTTTGGGCCAAAAGTGACTGGTGTTTGGAATTGTTCATAATTCCCTCCACCTTGACTAAAGCCCCAGTTCCAGCTAAAGAAAAGCAACCCCAAAGCATGATACTGCCACCACCATGCTTCATTGTGGGTATAGTGTTCTTTTGGTAATGTGAAGTGTTGTTTTTGCATCAAACATACCATTTGGAATTGTGGCCAAAAAGTTCAACCTTGGTCTCATCGGACCATAACACATTTTCCCACATGCTTTTGGGATACTTGATGTGCTGTTTTTTTTTTTAATTTTAACCTTGCAATCCTACCCCATAGTCCAGACATATGAAGAATACAGGAGATTGATGTCACATGTAGTACACAACCACACATCAATTTTAGAGGGATGGCCCGTTCTTTGCAACATCACTGTTGTCCCATATTTTCTCCACCTTTTGATGACTGTCTTCACTGTGTTCCACAGTATATCCAATGCTTTGAGAATTTTTTTGTAACCTTCTCCTGAATGATACTGAGATCCGTTTGATGCTTTGTAAGCTCTCTGTGAACCATGGTTTTTGCTGTAGCAGGCAACTGAGTAAGTGTCAGGAAAATCCTATTAGGACAGCTGAACTTTATTTGAGGTTAATCAGAGTATCTTTAATTGATGGCAGGTGTGTACCCAAAGAAGACTGAATGCTGTAATTAAATTAAAAAGTGCTTCAACAAAGTATTAGTTTCAGGGTGTGCACACTTATGCAACCAGCTTATTGACATTTTTTATATTTTCCCCCAACATATTTGTTTTTTTTTATTTCAATCGAATTGTAAAGGTTATAGGTCACATTAAAGGTGGAAAAAAGTTTTGAAATGATTTAATACGGTCTCATTTTTTATATCACAAAAACCTGGCATTTTAACAGGAGTGTGTAAAGTTTTTATATCCACTGTGTGTGTGTGTGTGTGTGTGTGTGTGTGTGTGTGTGTGTGTGTATATAATATATTATAAATATATAATATACAAATATATATATATATATATATATATATATATATATATATATATACACACACATATATATATATATACACATATATACACACACAATGAATGTTATGTACATATATGTATATAATGTGTGTCTATATCACACCCACCACCCAAACACACCCACCATCCAAACACACCCACCACCCACACACACCCCCATTAGTCTGACGAGCCTGGTCTGCAGGGCCATGGAACGTATCATCATGGAACTCAAACAAAGACATTGGTAACCTCCAAACCTTGGATCCCACCCAGTTTGAGTTTGTGAAAGGGAGATCATGCCTCCTGAACCTAATCGACTTCTTTGAGGCAGTCACCAAAGCCATAGATGAGGGTAAGTTGGTTCACACAGCCTATCTTGACCTCGACAAGGCTTTCGATACCATCCCCCGTTCTGGAATTATAGCTAAACTCTATAAACTAGGTATAAATCCCAACATCACAAGATGGGTTGCCAACTGGCTCACTGACAGAACCCACACTGTAAAAGTTGCACACTCCAAATCTGACCTCAAACCAGTGACAAGTGGAGTACCACAGGGTTCAGTCCTGGGACCTCTCCTATTTGGTATCTACTTCTCTGAAGTACAGGCTAAAACAGAAGGCCTCTGGCTAACAAAGTTCACAGATGACTGCAAACTAGGAACCATAGTAGAGTCCCCAAATGATGTGGAAATCCTACAGAAGGGCCTCGCTGAGACAGATGCCTGGTGTCAGAGCCATGGCCTGAAGCTCAATGCCAAAAAGTGCATTGTCATCCCCTTTGGTAAAAACTCTGTACCCATGAACTACTACATAGACAGCAGTCTACTTAACACCGAATGTGTGATAAGAGACCTTGGGATCCAGGTGGACAGTAGTCTGTCCTTTGATAGTCACATCTCCTCAGTAGTCAGGAAGTCCTTCTACATGGCACACCTCATCATAAAAGGGTACTCATCCAGGAAAAAAGAGGTCATTGTTCCCCTCTACTTGACACTCATTAGACCCATTATAGAGTACAACAACCCTTTTGGAATGTACCTCACAAGATATCTGCAGCAGCTAGAAAGGCTACAGAAGTACCTCATAAAGAAGATTACTGGCCTCAAACAGATGCCCTACACTGACCGTCTCAAAAAACTCCAGCTTTACTCCGCAGCATATCGCCTACTCCGAGGTGATCTCTGCCTAACATATAAAGCTATGTCAAACACAGAGCTGTTGGACATGCTACACCTAAAGAAATTTCAATCCCTCCAAGCTACACGATCTAGGGACCTAAACCTTGTCACCACAATAAACAGGACATGCTGGAGGGATAGATTCCTGTCCAAGAGACTTTCCATACTCTGGAACAGGCTATCCATCTATGTCAAGCAAAGTTCTTCATTAGCACTCTTCAAGAAAAATCTTGAGTGGATGGGAAATAGGAAATACACCCAGAGGATCACTTCTGTGTCTCTGCTCGGCAGTGGCACAGGAAAATAACTTTCTTGGGTGGCATAAGCCAGGGAACCTTGTTGGCTAGGCTTATGTAGGCCCTTGGGCCAATAGCCTAGTACACACGCTCTACACCGCACACACACGCACTCCACACCACACACGCACACTACTCCACACACACGCTCCACTCCACACACACGCACACGCACTCCACACACACACGCACACACACTCCACGCACACACACTCCACACACACACACTCCACACACACACACACTCCACTCACACACACACACACTCCACACACTCCACACACACTCCACACACACACACACACACTCCACACACACACACACACACACACACACACACTCCACACACACACACACACACACTCCACACACACACACACACACACACACACACACACACACACACACACACACTCACTCCACACACACACACACACACACACACACACACACACACACACACACACCACACACACACACTCACACACACACACACACCCCATGACACACACACACACACACACACACACACACACACACACACACACACACACACACACACACACTCTACCCCCCACACACACACACACTCTACCCCCCACACACACACACACACACACACACACACACTCTACCCCACACACACACACACACACACACACACACACTCTACCCCACACACACACACTCTACCCCCACACACACTCTACCCCACACACATTACACACACAGTTTACTCTTCAACTTCGCCCTCCTTGCTTTTATTACACCCTAAATGGTGAAGACTATACTGTAATACTAATAACTGTGAAGTAAACTTAAGCATAGGGAGTTCAGAAATTCTGAAATTTATTTTAGTGCCTTTTTCCCCAAAATTTTGTGCCAGTGATAGCCTGAACAAGAAATACGAGTCAGGAAAGAAATGTAGTTTATTTTTTTTTTCTTTCAAGAAAGAATTGAGCTGTATCCAAGGCTTACTGCACAAGGCTGAAAAAATGGTTATTCTCAACAAACTACAGCTAAAGCTTGTTATGATACACTAAACATATCTGAAAATAGTGGCTGCCTCCATATAAAAAAGAGGGTTACGTTCTGTCACATCCCTGGTGTTAGACGGAAATGAAAGTAAAAATAAAAATAAATAGTCAATCACAAATTGTAAAGTATTGGTGTAATATAGACAGCATGCCTACTCAGCCTTACAGTCAAAAGACGGTCATCTTCTGTGTAGTTCTAATGTTAGGACTTGGAAAAAGGTGAAATAATGAAGGACCTCATTAACATATTTCAACATGTTACAGTCAGACATATACACACAGCATGTCTCCTTATACTATCCTCAAAATACAGACACCTGTATACATGTTTAATGTTTGACAGGGAGGAAAGTAAAAAATAATCATAGGTTCATAGGTGTGTACTACGGTAATGGCCCTGGAGCCCTTATAAGCCTAGTCTGAAAAACAATTTGCCCAGGTACCATGCCACCCGATGTTACTTCACAGTACCTGTATCCAGTAGTGCAATTGAAATGATCCCTGGAGTGAACTATGTTACCCATCCACTCAAGATTTCTTTTGAAGAGGGCCAGCGAGGTGCTCTGCTTGACATGAATGGGAAGCTTATTCCACAGTATGGGCAGTCTTTGGGAGATGAACCTGTCCCTCCAGCATGTTGTTAATTGTGGATCCACCTATGAGGGCACTGATAGATGGTAGGCTTTCCCTCACCTACCCTTGTTCAAAATTCGTGGATACTTTACTGAACCAGTATGTTGACAGTGTACCTACTATTTGTAAAGACTCATGGTCTTTTCTTTCTGACCTAAATGGGCTGGAGTTGGATATGGATGTTAACTTTTTGACCATAGATGTGGTCGATCTTTATACATCCATACCACACCAGGAGGCCATCGAGTGGATTGACTTGCTTTTGCGTGAGCTTCAGGCTCCTATCAATGTCATTAATAATGTCACTGAGTTGCTTAACATTATTCTGTCATCAAATTTTTTCCTGTTTGAAAAGGACATTTACATTCAAAAGAGGTCGCCATGGGCTCCCCATGTGGGGCAACCGTAGCCAACCTTTTTATGTCCTATTGGGAAAGAAATTTTGTTTTAAACAACTCAGAGTGGAATGGTAAACTTTTCTACTATACTCGTTACCTTGATGACATTTTTTTCTTTTTAGGGGTGATCATTTAACAGCACAGAGTTTTGTCGATTACATCAATAGTACAACACCGTTTCTTAAATTCACTTTCCAGTTTGATGGTGTTAGTATGAATTACCTTGATGTAAAACTGACTAGGGACGGTATTACAGGAAGGTTAATTTCCACAATTTACAGGAAAGATACATACATGAATTCCTTCCTTCATTATACCAGTTCTCACCCCTTTAAACTTAGAAAAGCAATAGTCAAAGGGCAGCTTGTGAGGGCTGTGAGAATTTGTAGTCAATTGTCAGACTTTAATGTTGAATGTCAATTTTTAACAAATCTTTTTGTCAACCGTGGCTACCCAGCTACTCTTGTGTCTGAACTAATAGAAGAGGTCTTGAATAAAAGAAATAGTGGGTTTTACAGACCTCTCTTGCTTCAAGAAGAGTTGCCTTGCACTGTGGCGGTTCGTAGATCTAGTGCCTCTGGCAACTTTTCCGGTGCCACGTCTCCTATTGAACCTGCCTCTCATAGGGCCTCTACTTGTAGTTTCATTTCCACATTTGGGGTGAACTCGTATGCAATACAGAACATTTTGTTTAAAAACTGTTTTTTTATCACCAGTAATGCACCTGTAGGTGAGAAGTTAGGTGATAGACCTGTTGTAGTGTTTAGAAGAGGTAGAAACATCAAAGAATTGTTACAGACTCCTTATGGCACCTGTAGTGCTAGAATTAATGGTTCTTTTGCCTGCGGCTTCTGTAACTTCTGCTCACATATTAAAACAGGTAGTAGTTTTTGTATTGAAGGAAGGAAATATTTTATACATCATCGTATTTCCTGTGATACGAAAACAGTAGTTTATATTGCTTTTTGCACATGCTGTCCAGCATTCTACGTCGGAAAGACGGACAGAAGGCTTAAAGACAGATTGTATCAGCACTTATATGCCATCAGGAATAAGAGACTTGATAATGCCCTTGCCAAGCATATCTGTTCTTTTCCTGGGCATGCTTTCTCTTTCATGGGGATTGACCACCTCCCTGTTCATCCTCGTGGTGGACCTAGTGCCCTTATACTTGAGACAAATGAATTGCTTTGGCAACTTAAGCTTAACACTTTCTACCCTCCGGGGTTGAATGAAAGCTGTAATATTGCACCTTATCTCAAATTAAAATCGTATATGAGATAGTTGTTCCCTTCTTATTTTAAGAATCATACTTGCCTTGACACTTTTGACTTAGTCCTTTTTGCATTAGCCCACTATTTGTGGGTACAGTGTCAAGCCACTTGGTGGCACTGTTTCCTACCTTTTTGTTGGTATTTGACCTAGCAAGGTTTGGCTTAGGTTGTCATATTCACACTTAGTACTTTTACTTAATTTTAAGGTCACATTTTAGATGTGGGTTGTCTACATCTTTGGAATTTATATCAATTCTTAGTAAAAAGTCACTCATTTGTTTTATTATGTCGTTCCCCCTTCTAAAATAATGTAGACTTGGGAATGACTATTTAGCATCTTGCTTTTTAAATGTACATATGATTTTGTGACACTTTTTTCTTGTGTATTTTTATTTCTTAGGAAATACACTGAATTTTACTTGGGTTTGACTGTGTCAAAATATTGTGTTCTTTGTATTGTCACAGTCTTTTAACTACATTAACACTTTAGCATGTATTTAAACTATGCCTGAGGCTTTTTGCATTTTACTTCTTCAGTTTAATGCAGGCATCTTGTTGCATAATTTGTGGTTAATTGATAGCAGTTGACTTCAATTAACTTTTAGTATTTAACTGCTTGTGTTTGGTTGCCTTTGTATCCTCTGAAGAAGCCACCATATGTGTGGCACGCTGTGATTTTCTGTTTTAATAAATTGCGTTTAGGACTGTGAGGGCTTCTGCCTTGTTCTTTGGTTTCCTTGCTTTTAGATGTTGTTAATTGTGGTAATGAGGTAGTAATCTCTGGGGCGTGTGGCGCAGGGGGACTGGAATTTCTTTAGGTGTAGCATTTCAAGTAGGGCTGGGTCGGACATGGCTTTGTAAGTCAAGCAGAGATCACCTCTAAGTAGATGATAAGAGACTGAGAACAGCTGAAGTTTCTCGAGTTTGTCCATGTAGGAGATGTGTTTAAGGCCTGTCAGGTAGGACATGTGTTTACAGCCTGGGATTCTTTTTTGTGAGGTACTTTTGTGGCCTCTCCAGCTGTTAAAGGTGTCTGGTCAGGTACATGCCAAACGGGGCGTTATAGTCAATGATTGGTCTAATGAGGGATGAGTAGAGAAGGATGATGACCTTTTTCTTCATGGATGTGAAACCTTTGGTTATAAGATGTGCCACGTAGAAGGACTTTCTGACCACAGTGGCAATGTGGTGGTCGAAGGTGAGGTGGATGTCGAGCTGGGTACCCAGATCTCTTATGGCCCCTTCAGCGTTCAGTGGGCTCTCATCAATGTGGCAATTCCTGGGAACTGAGTTTTTTCCAAAGGGGATGATGACCCATTTTTTTGGCATTAAGCTTCAGGCCATGGTTCTGACACCAAGTCACTGGTCTCAGAGAGGCCCATTTGTAGATGTCTGCATCACTTGGGGAGTTGAGTATGACTCCTAACTTGCAATAATCGTTGAACTTGGTCAGCCAGAGTCCTTCTGTGTTGGCCTGGACTTCTGAGAAGTCAGTTTTTGGCCTGGACTTCTGAGAAGTAAATTTCAAATGGGAGAGGGCCCAGGACTGAGCCCTGTGGGACTCGACTCATGACTGATCGACAGTCTGACTTAGAAACCACAACTTTCACTCTGTGGGTCCTGTCTGTGAGCCAATTTGCAACCCACCTAGTGATGCAAGGATTGATGCATAGTTTGGTGAGTTTATCAATGATACCAGAGTGGGGAATGGTATCAAAGGCCTTGGCCAGGTCGAGGTAGGCTGTATGCACTGCCTTAACCTCTTCCACAGCCTTGATGGCTGCCTCGAAGAAGTCAACCAGGATCAGCAGGCAGGATCTCCCCTTGACAAAGCCAAACTGTGTGGGGTCAAATGTTTGGAGATTGCTTATATCTTTGTTAAGCAGGTCCACGATGATGCACTTCACAGCTTTGCATACCAGGCTTGTCAGGCTAATAGAGTGATAGCTCCCAGATTCTGTAGTTTTTCCACCTTTATGGAGCAGGATGACTGTAGCAGTGCGCTATTCATTAGGGACACAGCCTGAGGTAAGGCTGTGATTGAATAGGGCACACAGATGTGGTACCAGTTCATTTTGTAGCTCATGTAGGATGCAGCCAAGGATATTATCAGGTCCCATGGATACTGTATTCTTGGCTTTGGAAAATGTAGCTTTTATCTGTGCCACAGAAATGGTGGGTATCAGGCTTTCATCTGGTATTGTGATAAGGGTCCTGGGGGGGGGGGTAAAGTTGGCACTGAATCTATCGGCCAGTATGTTGGCTATATCTGTTGGCTCAGTACAGGAGGTGCCATTATGCAATAACACAGAGCAAATCTGGGTATTGCCTTTGAGGTTTTTGATACACGACAGAAAAGGCTTTGTGGTTTTTTGGTGTCGGACGCAATTCTGCCTTCATAGCTGGCTTTAGAGGATTTGACAAGGGATCTCAGCTTTTTGTTGAGACTGATAAGGGAGGTTTTCCAGTCTTGTGACTTCATTTTTTTCTGCAACAGTTTCTTCCTTCTGTTGTAGAGTTTGATGGCTGGGGACCACCAGATTGGCTTCCTTTTTTTGGAGGAGAGCATCTTAGTTCTATTTGGTATGGCAAGGTCCATGCATTTGTGTACATTCTCGTACAGTGCATTGGTGTAAGATTTGGCAGTCATGCAACTATTTTCCATTGCCATGGGTGCCGAGAAGTTAACCACCTCTGTTTTTAGGAGCCCAAAGTCGGCTTTAGAAAAGTATTTCAGGGTGGTCACCTTAGCAGGGGGGTGTAGGTGAGATGGAGATTTCCATGGTGATTAGTCTGTGGTCAGACTTAACCAGGGAGGAACTTACTATAGGTGTGGAGCAATGGTCTCCCATGTTGGTGATAACCAGGTCGAGGATGTTGCTTCCTCTAGTGGGGGTCAGAATGAACTGGTCCAGGGCATTGGAACTGATAAATTCCAGAAAGCGGTGGGCCTGTACATTAGTACTTGGAATAGTTTTCCCAGTTGATTGAAGTCACCCAGTATGACAGTATTGGGTTTGACCTTAATAGATTCCAGGGTGCTTAGCATACCTCTCAACATGGAAATATCAAAAATCTGGACAAGACCTATGGAAAATAGGTACAAATCTGTATGATGATTAACAACATCTGCATACATAATTATGTAACCCCACCCACTCCAATGGAATTGTGGGATACCAGCCTTCAAACAGAACAGATGACCAAAATATGGCACCAGAGTCCCCCTGCAGCCATTCCAATGTCCCGTTACCTGGCTATTTCGCCCCATTTATCCTAAACACTAATATGCATACTGCTTTACTTCTATAATGATTACTTGGATTTTATTTTTACATTTTATAGCACAATGCACAAACACTACTAGACATCTGCTAAACAAAGCAATACTGTCTCACAATGAAAACAGACTTAGCACTTCTCTGCCCTTGAAACTCACATTCATTGAAACATCATTGAAACCCACATCACATCCAAAGAAAATACATCTGGCCATTGGTGGATAAAGATTACCTTTGGGCTGTTTTCAAATCATAGGCCCTTTGCACACAAAACAAGAAACATACAGGTGTTCTTTGACACACTTTCCCGACTTTATTAAATTATATTCCTTGTTAAATATAGCACACTCGTTAGACTTCGAACGCATTTTAAATTTACTGTTTGAACATATTTCCAGTAGGCAATGAAACAAAATGCATAAACCAATAGTAACGAAACTTCCCAATTCAGAACATTTCCTTCAGAAAAAGTCTACTTCCACGCATGCGTACACACACACACACACACACACACACACACACACACACACACACACACACTACCTCTCTGCCATCAAAAGTAAATCTTCAAGGAAGTCTTCTGCAAAATACCTCTCTGCCATGTCACACACACACTGAGCTGCATAATAAAAATACCTCACACGCTGAGCTGCATACTAAAACACTTCTCTGCCATCAGAAGTAAATCTGCAAGGAAGTCTTCTGCAAAATACCTCTCTGCCATCAAAAGTAAATCTGCGAGGAAGTCTTCTGTTTCTGCCTCCAGCCTCCATTCAAGCTGCGACATAATAAATAAATCCAAATATCCACGAGGAAGTCTTCTGCTTGCTCCTGCAGCCTCTGTTCAAGCCACGACATAATAAATCCAAACAGCCGCTACTGCATAATAAAAACTCATGGCTACACATCGCCTTCCGGCTTGCTGGAGCAGCAGGAAATACATGCACGTGAGCCTATTGCTCAGTTCCAACAGGCTAGCTGGACGTTTCATGAAGCTGACATCACAGCGAACATGATGCCTTCAGCTCTAAACACTGAACTAAATTTTTTTAAATTAAAAAAAGCCGGGAAATTGGAAATTAAGGGGTGCCATTCGGGAATCGTGGCACCCCATTATTTGGACCCCAAAACTCGGTATAAACCAAGTAATTCAGTACAGTGCATAGCAAGTTGGTGTGTGAGTCTAGGGACATGTTTGGGGTTCTGTAGCAGGCTATGACTGTATCGCCATCTTACCCACTGTTAGTTGTATCTGAAGCATCTCTGATGCATTATGCTGGGCTACCAGTCTAGAGATGTGCTTATCCCTTAAGAATATGGAGACACCACCACCTTTGGAGCTTCTGGCCACATTCTGGGGATGAAAGGTATAGAATGAGTTGTAGCCTGGGAGTGCAGGGGTGCTTTCTGCCTCTTTAAACCAAGTCTCCATTACAGCACAGATGTCAACATTCTCCATTTTGAGGAGAGCTTTGAGTGAGTGCATCTTGAAATTTAGACTTCCAGCACTGAGCAGCATGACCCTCACATTGCATTTGTTTGTAGCTGTTATGGTGGAATTTTGGTCTTTGGAACACTGATTAAAAAAGGCACTATAGGGGTTGGCAAGAGCCTTAGCCAGTACCTGGAACCCCAGGGGTGACAGATGCAGGCAGTCTCTGGCAAAGCATTGAGGTCTGTCGATCATGTCGTCTCAGGAAGACGAATACTGGATCCCTTTAGAATGACACCAAAAACTTAGACAATTGTTGAAGTTAATCATTTTCCGCTCGTACTGTGGTATTCTTTGTGACAGTAGAATACTGCTCACGGCTAGGGTCATACCTGCCTGGGCCACATAATCTGAGAGTTCCATCACATCTCTTTTCATGTAGTCCAGGGAGTTACATCTCAGGTCACTCACACCCACATGGACAATAACAGAGTCATTTGTACTTGTTGTGGAGAGACCCGAGTGCATGTGTTATGTGGCAGATCCTGGCACCAGATAGACAACTGGTATTTTCTCTTTCTTCAACCTAGTGAGTGGGACATCAGTGTACCTCACAATTGAGTCTCCTATGATTAGTACATTGGGCAAAGTGTTTTGCCTTAAGGGCTTGGTTTGAGGGGTACACTGGTGGTGAGCTGTGTGTTCTGGGGATGGTGTTGTGGTGGTCGAGTGCATTTCTGTCTCAGGGGTCTCTGGGTACATTTTTAATGAGAGCCTCCGCGAAGGTGGGTGGATGGTTTGTGTTTCTGTGTGTGGGTTGTAATATTTGGTGTTTTGGAGGGCTGTGTGTTCTTATGTAGTGAGTTGCAGGTGTTGACCTTCTCCTCTTGACCAACTAGTCCGGTCTTGGTTGGAGCGTGCACTGCTTCCAGTTTGGTGATGTAAATGCATCTCTCACAGGTTATGAGTGTTGGGAGGTAAGAGGAGAGGGTTGTCTGTATACATTAGACAGTTGCCACATTGTCTCAGAATGCCCAAGTGCACCAGGTTACAGGAGAAATCACAGGAAATTGCCCTACAATCATACCAGGAGGGTGGTCATAACTAAGTACTGGTGCTGTTAATGTGTAGGAACAGCTAGTGCTGATAGCACCTAAGTGTGCTACAATAAATGCTACAAAAGCCTGTTAATGTGCTAGCTGATTAAGTTAATTGAAGTGCAAGAAGTAAAAGAACAAGCTCGGTCTAAGTGGAAAATTGAAGAGCAAACTCTCGGGCACTGGTAATAGTTTACCTCAGCTGAGCACTACTGCACAGTGTGCAAACATGGGCTTTTAATCCAGAAAGTTGAAAGGGATGGAAAAAATGCCCAAATGGCCAATAAACTACAATTTCTGGACCAGAAACCACTCCTCTTGTGGTAGACTACCTAGTACTTACCACTCCCACTGATAAGCTAGAAGGCTTCCCTCCAACACAGAAAGGTCAGGGGGGCTCAAACTTACAAAACAGTCCTGGATACAGCAAATCTGTATCTGGACTAGACTAGTTACAGAAAGGCAGGAAACAAGCTTAGAACAATTTTTTTTTGCAGAAAAGCAGTTAGAACAGTAGCAAAAACACTAAATGCAGTACAAGCTAGCACACAGGTGTGTAACAATATTAAGGCAATTACATTTTAAACAAATGCAGATAAACTAAAAAAATGACAAAAAAAAAACAAGTGCAGAGAGCAGTAAATTATGAAAAAATCAAAATGGAGGCCCTTAGTATATCTTTTCTCCTTCTTGTTGCTCTTGTAGTCTGCAGGATCACAGTAATACACTCCAACTTACTGCTCCTAGCCAGTACAGTATACCTAGACAATCTATAGCAGTCTTCTCTGCATAGTTTTGAAGCTTGACTAGGAGAAAAAAAGTTAAAGTTATGCAATATCTCTCCAGTCGCCACACAGCTAAAGTGATTAGCTGTGCATACAACTGAATAGGGACATTTTACACTAGGTGGGGGCTGAGGGCAGATGTAGAGGATGGGGCCCCTTAGAAAGCCTGTGTTAAAATCAAGTTGGGTGGTCAGATGACTGCCAGTCTCACAGATGCTCTGAATGCCAAGAGGTCCTGTAATGCATTCTATGCCTTACTTTTGAATGACAACCATCCTTGGATAGTCAGAAGAGTTGTGCATTTTCCTCAATACTGTGCGCACCCCAAGATAAAAACTGGTGACACAGACACAGGCACAGGCACAGGCACACACACACACACACACACACACACACACACACACACACACACACACACACACACACACACTGCACTTAAACTTTAGGCCAGTCTTGGGTGTACTGGAAGAAGCGTACAGTAGGAGTGCTACATACTGCTAATGAAATGCTGCTTAAATAAGCATGCCACCAAGTTCTGTTCCAGGTGCAATAACTCAGTCTCATGGTGAGGAATTTCTTTGTAAAGGAAACAAATCATAAGGATATGAGGAGATAAAGGCATGAACTACCAAAGAAAGGCCCTCAGATGACACTAGGTACTTACTTAGATAATATTCCACGGTAGTAGTAAAAGGACATCATTAAAGCTGACCTGGTCCCAAACTGTTAGACAAGCACTACTGACCATACATTCTTTGTACCCAGGATAAACTTGTTACCACCACAGATAAAGGAAGCAGCAATGATGGAGCTGTAGGATTCCTTAATGTGGCATGACCAGTAAATGTTCCAGTCTTGGAAATTTTAAGTTGCAGTATTACAAGGTAACCTGCAACAGCAACATTCAAATGGTCAACAAGGGAATTCACTCTCCGTATATTCTTGAGATAAGAATAAATACAGTGGATTACCTCAGCATAATGCTAACAAACTCTTTAAATGACAATACACAAAAGTTATGCATTCACTATAATGATGCATCTGTGTTGTCCATTTTCATTCTTCAACTGATGTGTCTCACAACCGATATGAGATCTGGCTCGGTCACATTTACCAGGATTTATGGAATGGGCTCTCTAGCTCTTACATTTACCCAAAATTCCCCATCAACCTAGCATACCTCAGATTGGGTTTGCTGCCCCTAACACATGCTGTTCATGACAATAATATAAAAAAGAGAGGCGGGGGGGGGGGTTAGAAAGAGAGGGAGATGCACAGTTATGGAGAGTACAAAACTTTTGTATCTGATCATGTCATTTTCATAATTCATTCCTCAACTGATGGGAAAGAGTCCCCAGCTAGATAAATCTTGGGTGGTACTCATGGGATATTTTGGAGTACTGTGGAGCCAAATGCTGCCCTGTTCCTGGAAATCATATTTAATTTGTAATCAGCAATAAAGGTATGAACACTGGACAAAGCAGCAGCACAAGTGTCATCTACAGACGTTGACCAGAAAACACAGATGAAGTGGCTGTAGACATAGTAGAATGTCTGGGGGGCCTAGGCAAAGATAATTCTCTTTCATTATAAAGAGGGGATATACTAATCAGTCAACTATCTAGCTAGAGTCACTTTAGAGATGGCTTTACCCAAATTAGTCAATGAGACAGATACAAATAAATTGGACTTCCTTAGATCTTTGATTCTGTGAAGATAAAGTCTAAGCTGTCGGTGCATGTCCAGAAGATGTAGCATGTACTTACCTTTGTTTAAAAATTTTAGAAAGAATATAGGTAGATTAATGACCTGATTAATGTTGAATTCAGAAGCCACCATTAGGTAAAAAGAGGGCTTACTACATAAGGAAACCCTATCCTTACAAAAAATCAAGTAGCAAAATCTGAAGGAAAAGGCCTGGAGTTTGGATACTCAACTAGCAGACATAACCAGAAAAATTGTCTTCCAGGACAAGAATTTAAGATCTCCCTTGGCCGATGGTTCAAATGGGGGTTGAGTCAGAGCTTGTAGCAAGATAGTCAAATCCCACGGAGTGGTAGGGTCCTTGACTGGAGGCCCATATAAGAAGGTAACTTTATGGAATGATCTTTGCAACTTTGAAGAAGCCAAAGAGGAGTGATCTTCACCTGAATGAAAATTAGAAATGGCTGCCAACTGTACCATGATAGTTGAGAACCTTGACCCCTCATTAAAAAAAGAAGGCCATCGGTGAAAAGGTAAAATCCTCTCAATCATCCAGGATGAGGGAAGGAGGGAGGGATGCAAGAAGGAAGGCGAGATAAAGGACAACAAACAGGAAACGTTATGGTAAGAACATAATTTCTTTATGTTATGTTGTCCATCTCACCTTCCTTCTTTCTGGTTGGGACAGCGTCCCTAGCACCTAAATCCTGGGTGGCTTACTGGAAGAGAGACTTCAGAACCGTGGAACCAAAGAATGCCCTGTTCAGAGAAGCCATGTCCACTCTGTAATGAGTAATGAAGGTATGGGGAGTAGCACATGTGGCTGCGGCACAAATAGTATCTAAAGGAAGCTTAGCTTGAAAGGCTATGGAGGTAGCCAAGGACCTAGTGGAATGTCCCCTGACTTTCTCTGGGACTGACATATTCCGAGACTCATAAGCGTAAGTAAAAGTACTGGACAACCATTTTTGAAAGAGTTGCTTTGGAAACTGATGAGCCTTGTTTGCTCTGAGAAAAAGATACAAACAGCTGGTCTGATTTTCTAGTGTCCTTGGTACTTTGAAAATAAAATCGTAATTGCCTGTGGATATCCAATTGATGTAACTTGTACTCTGCCTTGTTGCCATAATTTGGAAAGAAAACAGGAAGTTCAATTGACTGATTCAAATTATAGTCTGAGGAGACTTTAGGTAAAAAGGAAGGATTAGTTCCAAAAGATGCTCTATCCTTGTGAAAAATCATATAAGGTGTGCGGATGGAAAGTGCCTGTAACTCGGAGACCCATCTAGCTGATGTAATCGCTACCAAGAAGAGAATCTTCTTTAAGAACTTCAGAGGACAAGAAGCAGATGGTTCAAAGGGAGGAAGGATCAGAGCAGCTAGTATT